>NW_023641633.1:0-5000 GCF_015228065.2 Penaeus monodon
GTTTTGGTAAAATTTTTAATTGGTTTAAAAAAAGGGGGGGGGGGGGTTTTTTTTTTGGGGGGGGGGGAGGAAAAGAAAGAAGGGGGGGGGGGGGGGGGGGGGGGGGGGGGGGGGGAGGAGGGATAATAGTGCGCATCTTCTTGGCAACCGGAACGTCATTTTTTTGGTGGCGTGTGTGTGCGTGCGTGCTGTGGTATGGTGTGGGGTGTGTGTGTGTGGGGTGTTTTATGTTGTGTGTGGTGTGTGGTGTGTGTTGTGGTGTGTGTGGTGTGGGGTGTGTGTGTGTGTGTGGTGGGCGTGTGTGTGTGTTTGTGTGTGTGGGGTGTGGCATTAGCAAATCTGAACAATTTTAAAAAAAAGGGGGCCCTAACAAAAAGGGTAAAAACGTGAAGGGATTTGGAAATTCCAAAATAGCAAATCAAATTGTTTTGCAAGAAAGGGGAACATTTTTTCTACTCTTTAGGGGGTTCGCTCAGAATTGCAAAAACTGACAGTTTTCCCTTGGGGAAGGCCCCTGAGATCTCTTTGCTTTTTCCCTTCAATATGATTAAAAGATCTAAAATTTTTTTTTTCAAAGGAAGGCCGATAAAATTTCACAATTTACGTTCGAGCTTGGAGGAATATATATTATAATATAATAATATAATTTATATTTAAATATAAAATATATATATAATAATATTTTCCTAATATATTTATATATTTTTATATTATAATATTTTATATATATTTAATATATATATATATTTGTCCCCCAAAGCCGAACGTAAATTTGTAAAAAATTTTTTCGTGCCTTTCTCTCAAAAAAAGAATTTGATTTTTTGACATCTTTATTGATGGGAAAAAGAGCAAAGAGATCTCAGTGGCTCTCCCAAGGGAAAACTGTCATGTTTAGAAATTCTGACGCGAACCCCATAAAGAGTAAAAATAATGTTTCCCTTTTTGCAAAAAAATTTGATTTGTATTTCGGAATTTTCCAAAACCCCTTCAGTTTTTTACACGTTTTAGATTACTGCACCCCTTTTTTTTTAAATTTGTTCACTTTGCTAAATGCCCCACAACACACCACACACACCAACACACCACACACACCACAACACCACACACACACACACACACCAACACACACACCACACAACACCACACACATACATACACACACCACACACACACACACACACACACATACACACACGCACGCACGCCCAAACCCACCAACACAAAATGTAGTCTCAGGGTTGCCACAGAAGATCGCGCATATATTACCCCGTGTTTTCGTAAATTTTCCCACTTTCCAATTTACTCTTCAAGCCTCGGTTACCCTTGCCCCCGGGGAAAAGCAAAAGAATCATCACGCGTAAATTTTCCCTCTGAAAACCCTTATTTTAAATTGCTAAGACTTAACAGGGAAGAATTTCCCTAATGAACGCATTATTACCAGACTCTAATGAAATTTGAAACTCTCAAAACTGATGTACAGACCGGAAACACAATTCATAGCACAAAAATTATGGCATTTTAAATGACTAATCATCCCTTTGTTTTAACAGGTTGGGCCTGCAACGGCCCGTTAGGAAGTTTTTGGGAGCATGTTTTTTCTTTTTTTAATATTTTTTTTCTTCTACCACCAAAAGCTCGCGAAATACAAACCATTGGAAAAAACACATTTAAAATACGAGCACAAAATTGTCCTTAACGTAGTTGTAAAATTGCAAAGATAAGGGGAAAAAACTGAAACAGAAGGGGTGAAGAGAGTAAAGACAGAAAGGAGCGAAAAAAAATGTCACAGATAAATTTTCCCTTTCTTTTTTATAAGCTCCATCTACACGGGGAGCCCCTTTCTAGGTCTAGGTCATCTAGGTTAGTGGGGTTTTAAAAGCTATAAATTACACTTTAATATACCAAAGCACACACACAACACACACACACACCACACACCACACACCCCACGCACGCACAACACCCACCACACACACACACACACACCCACACACACACATCACACATAATTGCATATATATATATTATATTATATAAAATATATAATATATATATATAATATATATTTTATACATCCATATTTTCTATATACATTATATCATATTAATATTATTAATAAATCATGCATATATATAAGATATGTATGTTATAAAAATAAATATGATATACATATTATTAATATATTATATTATATATATAAAATATATATATATATGTAAATATGTTAATACATAATATATATAATATATATATATATTATATTGTAATATTTGAAAATTTATATATCCCATATATATATATATATTATTATTAATATAAAAATAAAAATTTTTAATTTAAATTAATTATAATAAAATATATATATATTATTTATATATATATAAATAAACCACACACGCAAGTGTTTTGGTGTGTCCTATATACAATTTATATAATTAATAATCATATATAATAACCCCCACCCCCACAAAAACCCACAACACCAACCCACACACACACACCCAACACATAATATATAATTATATATATATATTTTAATATAATTATAAATTTTAATATAATTATAATAATATATGTATTATGATTATATATATTTTAAAATTTTAAAAAAATGTAAATATATATTCAAAAATTATATATTATTATATAAAAATATATTTTATAAAAATTTTATATATTATCAGCATATCACCCCCAACAAAACACACACACAACACACAGCATATATATATAATATATATAATAATAAATATTATATATAATAATTATAAAACCCAGCCACCACACACACACACACACAAACACACCCAAACACACACACACACACACACACACACCCCTTTCCCCCAACACACACACACCCCACCAACACACAACACCACACACACACACACCAATTATATATAATTATATATTATATATATATATATATATTATATATATATTATATATATATATATAATATTATTAATATATATATAACACACACACCCACACACACCACACACACACACCCCATTATTATAATGAAATTTTATATATATATATATAATATATAATAATAATTATATATACATATGTCTATATATACAATATGCATATATAAAATCTAAAAATTTATTATATATAATATATATATATAATATATAAATAAAAATTATAAGGGGAATGTAGGATATACATTGTATATATAATGAGGCTTAAACATTGCATATAATATATATATATATATATATAATAATTTAAATATATATATAAATACATCTCCATGTATTAACCTCCTATATTTCCCTCAAGTTCCATCGGGATCCCCCCGTCGCCAGCGGGGAGGGCCGGGGCCGGGACGTACTTAGAGGTCGAGGAATCGAGGATTCGGAAAAAAGGCCCAACAAGGCGGAAAAAAGTCATCGAGAAGCTGACCGGCATGCTCCCCCTGATTGCCGACCCCTCCGTTCCCCTGACTACGAAGGTCGTCTGGGGGATAAAAATTTGAGCCCCTGTGAAATGGAAAAAACTTTCGTGAGACTATCGAGAGTATCAAAAAGGCCCCCACCTTATGTTTAAGAAAACAGAAGTGCGGGAGGGTCATTCTTTGTCGCCCAGTGGCTCCTGTGAGACCGATGACGTCTCTTTTCTTTATAGACCACCTGCATCTATCGACCATTAAAAAGCGGATACACAGATCGTGGTTTTACTTTAACTTGGAGACTAAATAAACAAATAAAGGCTAAAACTGAAAAAATGATATTAACATGTCTTGATCTATGAGTAAGGGAGAGCCCATTGAATTACCGTGAGAAAAAATACCTGTTGGAGCCTAGTGTTCAAAACCGATTGTGCCCCATCAAAAGCTCACGGTTCACTTTCTTTATTCTTTGCACCCTAAAAACGCTTCTTCCGGGAGTAAGAAGACGAAAGATTGTGGGAAATTTTGTTGACTTGGAGAGTGTAAAATAAATTAAAAAAAAAAAGGGTAAAATTAAGTGGGTCAAAGAATTTATTTGTTTTTTTTTGCCAAAATTTTTTCTTTTTCCCCCAAAAAAGTAGAGGAATAATTTAATATATTACATACATCTTAACACACACACCCACACACACACACACACACAATATATTAAAATAAAAATATATATTAAAATAATAAATTTTTATATTATAATAAATATAATATTATTTTTATATATATAAAGCAATATATATTATATATTTATAATATATATGCATATATATATTAAAATTTTTATATATATATATTATTTATTTATTATATATATATAATTTATTATATATATGAGGGGTTGTAGGAAAGTCAAGCCGTGGTAAGGTTTAGCAACTGAACCAATTTATTTGGAGGGGATCCAATTAGGCAAATTTTGGGACTGCCAAATGACTTAATAATAAAAAGAGAGGGGCCCGACCTGCGTGGAAAGAAAAGGTTTAACGATGAACAAAATAATATAATATATATATATATAATTTTTATATTAAATATATATATAATAATATATATTTTATATATATTGTTTTTTATATATATATATATATTATATATATAATATAAATTAGACACACCACACACACACACCACACACACACACCCACACTATATTATATATATATATAATAATATTATATATATATATATTTTATATTATTATATATATAATGAGTTGTTTGGGGGTTTTGGAAATTAATAAAAGGGTATATACATATTAAAACACATACCAAAAAATACAAAACCACGCATATATATAATATATATATATTATATATATATATATAATAAATATATTATATATTTTAATATAAAAAATTTTGGGTGTCTAATTTTATCTATATATATTTTTATTTTATATTAATATATATATATATAATATTAATATAAATATATAGTCTGAATGCGAAAACCGAGCCCAGCCCGGGGTATTCCATGAAGTTTTATGTGGTTTTTGTATTATTATGGGGGTGTGTGGTGTAGTGTGGTGTGTGTGTGTGGTGTG
>NW_023641634.1:5000-15000 GCF_015228065.2 Penaeus monodon
TACGCTCCTACCGATGTATATAAAATTGATGTAAAATAGGCGTTCTCTTGCAAACTTGCATCGTGGCAGACGATTGCCCCCGGCGGATATTTCCGATTGTTCTGGGGGACTTCAATGCTGTATCCGGCTGTGATCAAGCCGGCTACTAGATGGGCTGTCGGCACCCCATGGCTCAGGCTGATCCCAGCAGCGAGAATAGCCTCCTTCTTCCGGGAGTTCCGCGAGTTCTGTGCCCGACCATGGAAGGCTAGTCCGTGGCTACCCTGCGGTCCACATCAAACTCCCTGTTCCTTCAGTGGCCACTCTAAGGTGTTTCATCTTGACAGACTAAGGGAGGAGGAGAAGTGCCCGTGGGTTCACCCATGGCAGTCTCTGACCGATTCAACAGAGCTGCAGCAACCTGACGACACCAGTTGCTCTGTGGGAGCTCTTCAATGATTGTGTGGTGTGGGTGTGTGTGGCGTGTGAGTGTGTGTGTGTGTCTGTGTCTCTGTACATATACGTGAATATAGATATAAGATTTGGTGTGTGTGGGTGTGGAATAAACTTATGTGCACACACACACACACACACACACACACACAGATAAACACACACGACACAAAAACACACACACACACCACACGAGCACACACACATACACACACCCACACACACAAAAACACACACACATATTATATATATATATATATATATATATATATATATATATATATATAATATGTTTGTGTGGTGTGTGTGTGTGTGTATGTGTAGTGTGTTTGTGTGTGTGTGTGGTGTTTGTAGTGAAGTCTGTGTGTGAGTGTGTGTGTGTGTTGTTTTTTTTGTGTGTATATGTAGTATACATGCATAATTATATATATATATATATATATCTAATTATATATATATATATAGTATAATATATATATATATATATATACATGGCATGTATACTACACACACACAACACACAACATCACACACGAAACACACACACACACATATTAAATATATCTATATCTATATCTATATATGTACATATGTCTGTATATATATATATATATATTATATATATATAGATATAATATATATATTATATACATATATATGTGACGCACAGTACACACACACACAACCCAAACACACACACACCATACACATACACACCACACACACACACACACACACATACATATATATATATATATATGATATAATATATATATATATATATATTTATATAATATTTATATATGTATATATATATGTATATATATATATAATAATAATATATATATTATATATATTTATCTATATGTTTATATAATATAATGGTGTGTGTGTGTGTGTGTGTGTGTGTGTGTGTGTGTGCGTTGTATTAATGTGTGTGTATAATGTATGTATACATGGCTTATATATATAACTATATATTATATATAGATTATATATATATATATATGAATATATATAAAATATAAATAATATACATGCAATGTATACATACATACACACACACAGTTACACGGACGCATAACACACACACAACACACACACACACACACACAACCACACACACACACACACACACATATATATATATATATATAGTATATATATATAGATATATAATATAATATATATATGTTGTGTGTGTGTGTGTGTGTTGTGTGTGTGTGTGTGTGTGTGTGTGTGTGTGGTGTGTGTCTGTGTGTATAGCATGTCTGTGCTCATATATCTTTATATAAATATATATATATATATATATTTAAATTAAATATATATATATATAATATATAGTATTATATATTTATATATATATATATATGGACGAACAGACACATACACACAAACACAACACACACCACACACACACCACACACAAACACACACACACTACACACACACCCACACACACACACACCACACACAACACGCCAAAGGACAAAAAACATCTACACAGCAACACACAACACAGAAACACACACGCACACACACTACTACATATATATATTATATATATATATATAGTATATAATATATATATATATATACATATTATATAATATACATATATATATATAATAATATATATAGATATATATGGTGTGTGTGTGTGTGTGTGTGTGTGTGTGTGTGGTGTGTGTGTGGTGTGCGTGTGTGTACATATACGTGAATATAGATTAAATGTGTGTGTGTGATAGTGTGTGTGGTGTGTGAAATACACTTATGCACACACACACAACACACACACACACACACGACACAACACACACACACACACACACACCCACATATATATATATATAATATATACTATTATATATATATCTATATATATCTCACACACACACACACACACACACACACACACACACACCACACACACACACACACATATATATATATACTATATATATATATATATATATATATATATACATATATATATTTATATATATACATACTATATATATATATATATTATATATATATATATATATATATATCTGTATATATAATATATATATATGTGTGTGTGTGTGGTGTGTGTATGTGTGTGTTGTGTGTGTGTATAAGTGTGTGTGTGTGTGTGTGTGTGTGTGTGTATCCTTACGCTTCTCGTGTCCCCGACTCCCTCCTCATGGAGCTTGTCTCCGTGTCTGCTAGCCCGCAGGGCGTACTCGTGCACGGCATCGCTCAACCTCCAGGACGCCTCGTCCCACGCTAACATGGCTGCTACGCACAGTAAAACACGTCGGTAGGTGTGAACTTCTGGGAGTAGACCAGAGGGGATGCATTCCACCTACAGACATCATTGTTGGGAACACTTTTGCTATCCTCAGTAAGGAAGGAGCTCTTTCACTTTTTCTAGGCATTTTCCTCTCCATTCCTCAGAGGACCTGTACCTTTTTTCAAAGTGGAATTCCCTCAGTGAGAAAGAGGGGTCCTGTACCTGTTCCAGTAAGTTTCCTTTTCATCCCTCTGAACGCCAACCACAGACATGTTTCATTACAGTGAGGAGAGAAGCTCACATTTCCCCATGTGGTTCCTATTACAGGACGGGTTTTAGTGAATCCCTCTTCTCTGTCTGAAACACCCAAAGGTTGTTTCACCTCAGTGAAGAGACAGGGGTCCCCTGTTCTGTTCCGTAAGTTCCTTCCATCCCCTGAAAGACCAGTCCCAGATTTTGTTTTCTCTACAGTGATGAAGAGAAGGCTAACTTTTTTCTAGGCAGTTTCGTATGGCAGGTCGGGTTTTACAGTGAATCCCTCTTCCTCTCTGAAACGCCCGAAGGTTGTTTCAACCTCAGTGAGAGAATAGGGGACCAGTACTGTTCCAGTAAGTTCCTTCATCCCTCTGAACGCTAACCCAGACTATTTCATCACAGTGAGGGAGAGAAGCCTAACTTTTATCCAGGTACTGCCTATCACAGGACGGAAGTTAGTGTGCTGTCTAGCGCCAGCTTTAGACATAACCAGGCTGCGGTCCTGACAAAGTGGGGGCTCCTACCTGCTATCGCCCTACTCGAAAAAGAGAGAGTGCAGTCAATCAGATGATCTGCCCAGACCAGTCCCTAGCAATAAACTGGCAACTCTATGCACACCTAGGCAAGGCCTTCTAAGGCCCCCCAGACACACCCTCCCCTACGAGAGGTAAAGTCTTGCCCACGTGGCGAGCACGCGCCTGAAGATGGTCCAGTTCACCAGAAGGTTGTGCACAAAGTTTATCCTAATGCCGAAAATTCGTATAGGAAGAGAGACTAGGAGGGCACGAAGCTACATGCAAGCACCTAGCATCGTGGCAACAAAAACAGGGGGGGGGGGCGCGTCACCGTTCCGATAACGCGTAAGAGCGAGGCGAAATCGCATGGGACCGGGCGCGGTACATCTCTTAATCCGCCCATGCAAACCCTCACGACCGAAGAGGTCATGGTGACTCCTCTTTGCATTATCCGGCTTGGCGGCCACCCGTTGCGTCCCGTCGACCGCCTTTGCCGTACGGTCCTCCCTTCTCTCTGAATCGTTTCAAGTAAGGTCCGATTCACCCAGGTAGAAGGAGAGGAGAGTCTTTTCTTTCAGCTGCTCGAGTGTCCCTGCATATGTTAAGGACGCGTGGGGGATATATAACCGGCTGGTCCACTACAAGCTGAGCGCCTCAGTAAATGTATATATACACCTCTATGCATCTCTTATCTTAGATTCATATTTATAATTATATATATGTATATATGTATATATATATATATATATATATATATATATATATATATATATATATATGTACACACACACACATATGTGTGTGGGTGTATGTTTGTTGGAGTGTGTGTATGTATTTTTAATAATAATCAATAGATATATATTTAGTATGTATAATATACAATATAAAATTTTGTATATATGTATTTGTATGTGTGTCTTACCTAACCTAAACGAACCTACACCTAACGTAACCTAAATTTATATACACAAATAATATGTATATATTATACAGTCCTATATATATGGTATATATTACATACCTACAACATATGTATTTACGGCAAAAATATGGTTAATTTCAATTTTTATAGATGTATGAATATATGTTTGTGGTGGTGTATATGTGTGTGTGTAAGGGTGTCTAATTTTTGTATATATATTTCATATATATATTTATATCTGTATACTTATACAAATATAAGATTTGTATAAATTTATTGTATGTGTATGTTGTGTGCCTCTGTGTGATCGTGAGATGTGTTTTGTTGCTATCTGTATAACCAAACGTATGTTTAAGTAACCTAACCAATTCCACTTACTAATCAACGCTACTTACCTAACCTTGCTTTTCCCTACCCGTAACTGAACGTGAATTGGCGAACAGGAAGATAGAAAGGTAAAAGGAGAGTAGGAGTAGGAGTAATGTGGAATGGGAGATCTAAGTGGAAGAAGAGGAAGAGGAAGGAAGAGGGGGGACGTGAATATAGAGTGGTATAGGAGTAGGAGGAGGAGACGAAGTAGAAGCGGGAACGGGGAGGAGGAGGAGAAACGTGGAACGACCAGATTTTGTTCCAGCCCCCCCAGGCACCTATGTCTGGGGGAAGAACAAGAGCGAAAAGGCCTCCTACCTCCTAAGAGGAAGGAAGCTGCCCCCCAGCCGAAACCGGAGATCTCCGACAAACAGGAGTTACCCCAAAATAAAACAAGTGCAAAGAACCCAGGAAGAAAGGTTCTAACAGCACCACATGTCCACTCCCAGAAGCATAGACCCTCCCTCCTTCGATGAAGGTGGACATGCGCTCCTGCCTGACCTGCTGTGTGTCACAGCAGTGGCAACATCCCTTGGGAAGGACGAAGGAAGAGGCGGATAAGGCCAGGTCGAGGTCGCCATGACGGCATTACCAATACCAAGAAAGGGAAGGAACTGGAAAGCCGGCCACAAACAGCCCCATCCTCTCTTTTTCACTCCCAGGTCGAGGACTCCCCTTCCCCACTCCAACCCAGGCCATGCCCTCACAGGCAAGCTAGCCAGGCTGATTCAGTGCCAGAAACCGAATCAAACAAGCTGACCCTGCCCAGTCAGGCCAGCGAACAACAATGCACAGAAACACATCCTGGCCAGAGAAAAGCCCAAAAACACTTTAAGTCAGAGCTACCAAAGGCCTCCCCCCCCAGTGGACCCAGGGATAGCCCTGACGCCGAAGGAGACCCCTCAAGCAGTGAGGACTTTCAGAATGGATTTTGTCAGACAACTCCGAAGACAGTCATCCGAATGCGATGGTGTCTCTGATGTACTATGACAACTATTGACATCATGGCACGCAATCTAAGTATTCTGCAGTGGACATCTATGACTTCTCCACAAGGAGTAGCCATCCTCCACCGCAATAGTGCGATCAGGAGCAGTGACAAATCGTCATGCTCCGGAGACATTAAAGTGACCTTTTTGCTTCTCTGTTATCATGTCTCATGCTGCCACGTTCTGATCACCCTTGTCCAAGCAACAATTCCCTGCTCCGCAATAGCCGATGCACCGCACTTGGTGAAGATGTGGAATTATCTTGCCGTCGAGATTCACCTGGCCGTGGTCCCCCTCAAATTGTGTACAGCCGGCCACTAATGGGCTGTCACTAAGGTAGTACCTTATACATCAGCCAGGTCTGTGCTATCGGCAGCACACGACCGAGTGATCATAAGGAGTCTTCAATGCACACCACCCCATCCTGGCTCCGGATGTGGCTGGCTAATCACATAGCCAACATCTTGAACATTCCCCGAGATCCGCTCTCCTCAATACCCATGAGCCAACCGCATGTCATAGGAGGGTCCTAGACCTCACCCTGGCCACTACGGACTCTGGTGGGGAGGATTTGGCTGACCATACCCAAAACTCGGCCTTTGGTCTCAGGAGTCCACAAGAAGCCCTGGTACTTTAATGTCGAGATTAGGGAGGTCAACCACAAGGGTAAAATATGTGCCAAAAACTTTCCGAAGACAAAGGAACCCCCGACAACCTAGCCCTCCTAAGGGAGGCTGTCAGGGATGCCAAGGAAACTGCCGCAGATCCAACAGGGAAAAGTGGCTGGGAATGGTGTGAGGTCCTTCGATCACCATACCACCTTCCCTCAGAGCTATGGCAATGGGTTATTTAACGAGCTACAGCCCGCTCAGCCCCCGTTGCATGCACCATGACCCCAGCCAGAGGCCAACAGGATGGCCGCACGAGTTCTCTGCGAGAACAAGTAGCAACAGCCGGCCAGCCAAACTGAGGGCAAGACAGAACGCCTTACACCAGACGACATGCTTTATCGAGAAAGGGCAGGCCGAACCCGATAACTCAGACGTTATCTTTTCTCTGACAGCAAAGTTCCAACACACAGCACAGGGCACACACACACACACACAGCACACACACACACACACAACACACAACACAACTACACACACACCTCACACACACACACCCACACACACACACACCGCACACACACACACACACACACATATATATATACATATGTACACGTATGAAAGTATATAATTAATGTTTTGTATAACATATATATGTATGTATATATACACAGGAACACAACACACACGGACATCACACACAAACACAAACACACCACACACACACATATGTATATACGTATATATATATATATATATAGATAAATCTATATATATATGATATATATTATAATAACATATGTTATATATAAATTATATATATATATAATATATAAAAAAAACTATATAATATATATATATTATATATATAAACTAAGTTCGTTTAAGTTATGGAAGTTCAAGGTTACCTCATGTTAGGTTAGGTTAGGTTAAGTAGCGTTATTCTAGTTAGGTTTAGGTTAGTAGTGTTAGGTTAAACATATATGTATATGTGATATACAAAAATAGATACATCCACAAACGCACACAAGCACTTCCCCTACTCATACACACACACACATATGGCATGTATGTGTGTGTGTTGTGATGTGTGTGTGTGTATGGGTGTATGTGTGTGTGTGTGTGTATTCATATTTTTATATATGCATATACATATATACTAACCTACCCTACTAGACTAACCTAACCTAACCAGATTAACGCTACTTACCTACCTAAACTAACCTATTCATAGGTAGAGTTAGGTTAGTTACATTAGCTTAATAAGACAGAAAATTCCCCACACACATCACAAAACACACACACACTCACACAAACATACTACATTGTCCGACACAATGAAATTATATAATTATGTGTGTATATACATTTATATATATATATATAGATATACTATATATTAGGTTACTCTTTAGGTTAGGGAAGGTAAGTTTACCTTTGGATAGGTTAGTTTAGGTTAGGTTAAGTAGGGTTTATGTTAGGTATATATGCATAAAGTATATATACAAATATAAATAAACACACACGCACACATACACCCATACACACACACCCCACACACACAGACATATACATGTTAACACTAATTAAACCTACCTAACTAGAATAACGCTACTAACCTATCGAAACCTAGCCTAACCTACGTAACTAATTTACATTATATGTAAGGAGCCGGAATGAATGGGCCCTCAGAGTATGTAGTGGCGAGCTTAGGGTGTAAAGGGAGTACGAGACCAAGATGTCTTGACTACCTTTATTTGTATAGTAATGATGGAGTAACGGTGCGCCGAGGAACGAGTGTTTGCTCCTCGGCTCCCTGCAGGGAGTCCTGCCTGTCATCTCTACAGTGGTCATAAAGATGGGCCATAGATCCGTGCTTAACTATGGGAATCACTGTGATGGAAGGTTGTGTTACAACAGTGCATAGCTCTTGTGGAAGGGGATTGACACCACCAACATTGGAATGTCTAGTGTGGCAACTAGAGACTATAAACAGGTATTAAAGCAATGGACATACTTATATGTATGTGTGTGTGTGTGGGAATATAGGTATGTGACAATACTAAGATTTACAAGTCCTGTAGATATAACAACAGATAAGTAGAATAACATTGGCGATAACACATTTCAGTAACATCAGATATTAAGTGGGTTACATATAATAATATTATATATATATATATATATATATATATATATATAGTATATATATAATATATATATATGTATATATATATATATATATAGATATATATAAATGTGTGTGTGTGTGTGTGTGTGTGTGTGTGTGTGTGTGTGTGTGTGTGTGTGTGTATATACATACATATATATTTATATACAAACATAATCATATCCTTTCATACGTTTTTACATATGTATGTATCTGTGTGTGTGGGTGTGTGTGGAACTCTGTCTAACTTAAGCTTATGTAACATTAACCTAACCTCACTTTCTCTATGTAACCTCTTCCGTTGAGCAAGGATGGACAACCGTCCTTCATCTCGTAGGGGAAAGCATCGCATATGTAGGGACCGTGGGAGGATAATATATAGCGGTTTAATACAATCTGACCGCTCACAGGAAATTATATATCTATCTATCTACTCCTTATCTTATAAGTCATATATAATAAATAATATACATATATATAAGATCTATATATAATATATATAATATATATATGTATGTATGTTATATTTAAAAAATTATATATGTAATTATATATATACATATATATAATCATCTTATGTATTAAGTAGAGTGGTGTGGTATGTGTTGATTTTTGTTCCTGTAATGTGTGTAATCATGTTTGGCATACCTATCTATATATTTTTCAATAAATGTAAAATTTGTTATATTTTTGCTTGTATAGAGGTAATGTGGTGTACCCTGTGCGTTCCGTGATAATGTACGTGCCGGCTAAACTGTTTACCAAACGTATCTTAACGTAACCTAACGGAACTCCCACGTAACCTAACCTAAAGCTACTTACCTAACCTAACCTAATGCAAGGTAACCTTGCTTTTCCAAACCTAACGTAACCTATATATAATATAATATTATATATATATATATATATATATATATATATATGATATATATATATATATATAAATCCATGTATAATATATTTATATAGAGACAATCAGCCTATAATGTCATATCTTTACATAGCGGAGAAGGAGGGAGAAGGGAGGAACGGAGAGTAAGAAGCGCAATAGGAGGAGGAGGAGGAGAAGAGGGGTAGGTGAAGGGGGGACGAGAAATAGTAATGGAAGGAGGAGGAGAGTAGGACGATGAGGGAAGACGAGGGGAAAGGGGAACGGAGAGATAGAAGGGAAAAGAGGAGATTAGGCAAGAGGGGAAGGTGCTCCTCCTCTTTCTTACATTCTATCTCTCCGTTCCCCATTCCTCCCTTATCCTCCATCCAATTCTATCTTCTCCGTTCCTCCTCCTCCTCCCCTCCTCCCTCCAATTCTATCTCTCCATCCCCCCCTCCTTCTCCTCTCGTGGCCTCCTCCTTGAAAATACTTTCGACATCTATCTCCTCATTTTCCCCTTCCTCCACCCCACCTCCATCCTCCTTCCAATTATATCCCTCCGTTCCACCCTTGCCCTTCCTACAC
>NW_023641634.1:27500-32500 GCF_015228065.2 Penaeus monodon
AAACCCTAACTATTAAAACTAATTAACATAAAATAACGGGGAAAAAATAGCTAAACCTTTTCCCTAATCTAAAAAAACCCCGAAGATAACTAAACCAAAACCCAGCCTAACCAAACTAACCAAACCCTAAATTAATAAAACCCCCTTTAAACAACCAAACAAATTCCTAAAAAACAAAAACCTATGCTAACTTTAAAATAAACATAATCTACCCCACCAAAAAAGGTCATTTAACCAAACCCAAAGGGCCCAAAACCTTTTTTAACTTTTATAAAAAAAACCAAACCAAAAACCAACTTACCTAAGGGAAAACGAAACCTTTAACCCAAAATTTAAAAACCTTTTCCCAAACCCTATACTAACGAATTTTAAAAAAAACGAAATTTAAAAATCTAACGTAAATTTAACCCAAACCCAAGATACTAGACGGGTAGATACAAAAATTTAGAAAAAGGGGCCGGAAAAAGGGGTAATAGTAAATGGGTAGGGGGTAGAACGTAGGAAAAGAAGTTTAAAAGGGTGTAGGTAAAAATTTTTAGGTGTTTAGCCAATTATTAAGGGGGAACATAAAAATTTATAAAAAATTAAAACATATTTAACGCACAAAAAACACATGCACATATAAATAAATAGAAATTTTAAAAGGATTTATATAAAAAATTATATATATATAAAATATATTAATATTATATATTTATTATATATATATTATATTACATTGTTCTTTATACACACCCCTACATTTTGGATAAAATAATACTACCTATCTATTTATGTAGGGAATCAAATCAATCTAATAAATAGTGAGTGTATGTAGGAAGGTTTATTTATTATATTATTTTATATTATATATGTAAAATTTTATATATAATTAATATAAAATATATATATATAATATATATTTTAATGTTTTAAAATTTTAAATACACACCCCTAATATATAGCATATGTACAATATGTATATTTTTTTTCTTTAACAGGGTGTGTGTGTTTTGTGTGCCTCTGACCCCCCCCAAAACCCCTCAGCGGCTACCCCCCAACGCACGAGGCTCTTTTCCCCTCGGCGCCTCTCTTCCCTCAGCCAACCTCCAACTGGCACAAAAGCTCCGCCCTCACATAGAGGCTGGGCCCCCAAATGGCTTTCCCCAAAAAGGGGGGAAGGGGGAAAGGGTGGGGCTCGCCGAGGAAGGAGGCCCCCCTTTGGATCATCCAGCGGGGGGGTCTTCCCCTTTGGGTTGGGAAAAGGGAACAAAGCTGCCAGGGGGCCAGCCGGAGACTGGAAGGAACAAAAAAAGGGGGAAAAAAGCGTTTCCAAAAAAGCCCAAAGAAATTTAAGGGGAAGGGAAAAAAAATGAAAAAAAAGAAAAAAGAAAAGAAGAAAAAGGGGAAAAGCGATCCAAAAAAAAGATGAAGAAATTTAAGGGGGAAGGGAATGAGACAAAGAAAAAGGAGAAGATAAAAAGGGGGAAAGGGAAAAGCGACCCAAAAAAAAAGAAAGACAAAGGGCAAAAAAAGAGAAAAATTTGAGATAAAGAAGAAGACGAAAAGGGAAAAAGGGCGATCCAAAAAAAAAAAAGGGAAGAAAAAGAAGGGAAAAAAATTAATAATAATAATAAAAAGAGGAAAAGAAAAAGGGAAAAGAAAAAAGAAAAAGGGAAAAGGGGAATAAATTTTTTATAATATATATATATATTATATAATAAAATTATATATAATATAATATAAAATTTTTATATATATTATAATAAAAATTTTAAAATTATATATATATATAAAATTATGGATATAATATAAATATATAATAATATAATATATTAAAATTATATATATTTTAATTGTAAGAAAAAAAAAAAATACAGGGAAAACGATAAAATTAAGAATTAAAAAAAAAAGGAAAAAAAATAAAAAAGTAAAGGGGAATTTTGAAAAGCTTTAAAAAAAATAAGATTAAAAAATAAGTGGAAGGAAGCAAAAATCAAAAATTTGGGAGAATTGATTGAAAAAAAATAACTAGAAATATATAATGAACAAAGAAAAAAATATCTCCGGCAGTAAAAAAAAAGAAATAGATAAAAAAAAAGGGGGAAATTTTTAAAATAAATGATATTGAAAAAAGATAAAGGACAATAGTATAAAATAAAAAAAAAAATACAAATTTCCCCCAAATTTAAAAAAATGAAAACATTTAAAAATTGGAAAAAATATAAAGGGGAAAATAAATTTTATAATAAATTGAAAATGAAAGTGAATAAAAAAAACGATAAAAAATCTAATATATCAAATTACGAAATGAATAAAAAACATAAAAAAAAAAAAAAATTATTATAAAATAAAAAAATTGGTAAATAAAAAATTAATGTTTAAAAATATACACTTTTTCGCTTATTATTGGGCGGAAGCAATTGTTTATTTTCAATCGCCAATTAGAAAATTTCACCCTTTTAAATGAAAAAAAACGATTAAATTTCATAATAAACAATAAAATTTTCTAAATTTTAAAAAAAATGGGGTTTCATCAAATTAAATTAGTCATCATGTATAATAAAAAATCGAAGATCAAAATAAAAAAACCCAAAATCAGTAAAAAAAATGGACTCTTTTAATAAAAGATGTATTAATGCGAGAGTCAAAAGGAAAAAAAACATCAATTTTTGGAAAACCCAGAAGGGACAAAATTTTTTGAATACCGAATGAAAAATTTACTGAAAACCAAAGAATGACAATGTGGCAGAATGAATGGAAAATAGGCCCAACCAAAATTTGACAAGGGGGGGAAAACCAAAATGACAATTTACTACCATTTAAAAAAATAATAGGAAATAATAATAATAAAAAATATAATAGTAAAACAAAAATTATAACGACTATTATTTATCATTATTAACTTTTTAATTATTATTAGGGGTTTTATTACAGTTATTTTTTTTTTTTTTTTTTTTTTTTTTGTAATACTAATAAGAAAGTAATAATAATAATAATAATAATAATAATAATGATAATGGGTAATAATAAAAAAATTTAATAATAATAAAAATAATAAAAAAAATTTAATAAATAATAATTTAAAATAATAAGGGAAAATAATAATAATAAAAAATAAAATAATAAAAAATAAAAATTTAATAACAAACAACAACAATAATAATAATAATAATCAAATGTCATAAAAATTCTTTTTATTTCCTTTTTTTTTATCATCATTATTGTCATGTTTTTAATTTAAAAAAAAAAAATTTTCTGGTAATTACTATCTTTATTACCCAAAATTTAAATTCCCCAAAAATCATCAAAGAAATCAAAAAAACCCTTTCATTTTGGGGGTATTTCTCTCAAAAGGCTATATTTCGCTGATTTTGCCGCTTTTTTTTGACTTTTTGGGGGAAATTTTTTTTCTACCTTTTTTATTATATATGGGGTACAAAACCTGGGGTTTTTACCCTCTTATTTTAAGATTATCACCTTTTAATCGTTATCATCATCATTATCATCATTACATCATTATAAAAATATATAAAATATTTTATATTAAAAAAAATATATATATATATATTATATATATATATAATTCATCTCTCTGTCTCTCTTTTTTCTTTCTCTCTGTTCTTTTTTTTCTCCCCTCCTTTTCTTTCTTTTCTCCCCCTTTCCTCCCGCCCCTCTTTTCTCCCTCCCCTTTTTTTTGTCCTCTCCTTCCCCCCTTTTCTCTTCATCTTAGACATTTGCTTGCTTCCTTTTTGGGCCCCTCTCTCATTCCCCCTTTCCCCTTCCTTCTCTCTCTCTCTTTTCTCTCCCTCTCGTTCTTGGGTATCCCTATTGCCTTTTTTTTTTTTTTTTTTTGGGATTAGGTAATAAAAAGGTAAGTTTGGGTTTAAATTTTTTGGGGTTAAGGGTTTTTTTGGGTTTCGTTAAAATTTTGGGGAAAACAGTGTTTATAAGGGAGTTTTGGGGTAGAAAAAATTGTGTTATGTTGGTTAGAAAAAAAGGTTTTTCTAGTTTGGTTTGTTAGTTTTCGTTTAGGTTAAGCTTTGGTTTTGATAATGTTAAAAAACTGTAATGGTTGGTTAGGTTTTTAATCGTTATTTTAGGGTTTTGGTTAGGTTTGATTTTGATTAAAAAGGGGTGGTAGGTCTAGGTTAGATTTGGTTTTGGGTTTTGTTTGGTTTAAATTCTATGTTATATTTGGTTAGCCCTTGGTTTGATTTTGGGTTTGGTTTGGTTAAGTCTAATTAGATTTTGTTAGGGTTTGGTTTTGGTTAGGTTTTGGTTTTTGGGTAGGTTGCTTTTAGGTTTTGGTAGCTTATTTTAGGTTAGGGTTTTAGTTTGATTTGGTAGATTAGGTTTATTTTAATTCGGTTAGGTTTAGGTTTATTAGGGTTTGCTTAGGTTAGTTAGATATAGGTTAGTAGGTAAGGGTTAGGTTAGTTTTTAAAAAACGTTTTGGTTTTCGTTAGGTTTAAAGTAAATTTTTTAAATTGGGTTGGGGTTTGGTTAAATTAAGTTTTTGTTTTTGAAAGGGTTTTGGGTTTCGTCAGAACTGTTCGGTTAGGTTTTTTAACCATAAAAGGTAGGGTTTGGGGTTTCATTACATTATAGGGGGTTTGATTGGGTTTAAGGGTTGGTTAGGTTAAAATTCGAAAGATTTTTGTTTAGATTAAATTTTAAATTTTGGCAGGGGGGTTCGGGGTTTAAAAAGGTTAGGTTTTTGGTTAGGTTTAGGTTAGATTTTGGTTTAAAATAAGTTTTGGTTGGGTTGGTAATGTTTTTGATTGGGGAAAAATTTTGGGGTAGGTTTTTGGTTAGGTAAGGCAGGTTTAGTTTAAGTTGGTAGGTTTTTTGGGGGAGGTTTTGATTTCGTTTTGATTAGAAACGTAAAATCAGGAAAGGTTAGAAATATTTTCGGTAGAAACGGGGTTTTTTTAGTTTAGGTTTTGTTAGATAGGTTGGATTGGGTTAGGTTTTGCTTAGGTTAGTATGGGTGGGGGCTAGTTTTGGTTACATTTTTG
>NW_023641635.1:0-10381 GCF_015228065.2 Penaeus monodon
TTCAAGAATTCCCAAATTTTATAATTTAAATTAAAAACCCGAAAAATTTTTTTATTTTTGTAATAAAAGAAATTATAATTTCAAATTTTGTAGTGCCTATTTGAAAGTTTGAATTTGGTTTTATTAAGGTTTGAATAATATATGCATTTCTCGGGCCCGGGCAACCCACAAAAAAACACCAAAAACACAAGCTTAAAAAAAAAACTACATACACCCACCAAACCCAACCCAAAAATTTAGTTTATTTTTTAAAAATTTCAGGGGGTTTTATTTCACACAAAAACCATAAATGATGTTTGTTTTGTTGTTAATTTTTATATGTTATGCTTGGCAGGTTGGAGCTGAAGGGGGCTTTTTTTTCCTTTTTTAAGGTTTTTTGGGAATAAATATTGAATGGGTCTATCGGGGAAAAAATGAAATAATTGAGTAAATTTTTTAGTTTCTTTTTTTTATGAACCTAATTTTAAAAGGAAATTATTTTTTTTTTTCCTTTTTCTTTTTTTTTTTAAAATTATTTTCTATAACCCCACGCGTTTTGTTTTTTTTTTGTGTGTTGTTTTTTTTTTTTTTTTGTTTTTTTTTTTTTTTTTTTGTTTTTATTTATATATTATATTATATATATTTGTATGTATTTATTTATTTTTTATATTTTTTATTTTAAAATTTGTTTTTATATATTTTAAGATTTTTAAAATGTATTTTTAAATTTTAATTTAAAAAAATTAATTTCTATTAATATATATTTATATTAATTTAAATATTATATATTATAATTTACATGTTATTAAAAAAATATTTTATAAATATATTTATGTTTTGTGGTTTGTGTTGTGGTTTTTGGGGTGGTTTGTGAATTTATTTAATATTAAGGTTTTGTATAACCCCAATAAAAAAAAAAAAAAAACAAAAAAAAAAAAAAAAAAAAAAAAAAAAATTTAAATATATTAAAAAAAAAAAAAAAAAAAAGAAAAGAGAGAGAGAGAGGAGAGAGAGAAGAGAGAGGGGGAAAAGAGAGAGAAGAGAGGAAAAAGAGGAGAGAGAGAGAGAGAGAGAGAGAGAGAGAGGAAAGGGGAGAGAGAGAGGAGAGGGAAAGAGAGAAAAGTTTTTCCCTTTACCTCTTTGCACAGAATATGTTTCCACCCCACGCTCATCCCCAACCCCAGACGAAACGTAAGGAAAAGAATCACAACAATAAATTTAGGTCACTCTTCGCCCCCCCCCTTGGCAACAGGGAACCCCTCCGACCTTGATTAAAGGAATAAATGGATTGTGAGGCTCGCGACCTTTTCGTGGATGGATGCGGAGGAGGGGGCTCGTGATGCCGCGGGATTTCCCCAAATTTTGGGTAATCTCGATCTGCGACGGAAAGCTCCGGGGGTTAATTTCTGTTTTTGTACCACGAAGCACGGACACGCATGAAAACACACACAAATCATATCGCCTGCTATCAGCATAGCTCCATTAATTTACAATATGCAGAGAGTGAAGCCCCTGTAGTTATGATTCAGAGGAAGGCATCGAGCGGGTAGCATTCAACTAAGTAGCTTATAATGAAAAAACAAAAGCCCAGGATCTAGAGCGCTAAACCGCTGCCAATGCCTAAAAGCGAGAGTTAACGAGGGTCTGGAAAAGCGAATGTATAAGGGTATATTTTTGTAAAAAATACCTTTTCGGGGTTTGTGTTTCTTCTATTTAAAATCTTGGGGATATTAAAATTAAAACTTTTTTATAGTGATATGATTCTAAAGTTTTTTTTTTTTATTTTTTTTTTGTCGTTTTAGGCTGTTTGTGGCAAATTTTTTAAAAAAACAGACAAGGGATATTTTATCGTTTTTTTATAAATCCACATTTTTAAACGTCGAAAAGGACCTTTCGCGACATTTTTTCTTTGCGTCTGTTTTCTCTTAAAGGGAAGAGGGAAGTATTTATTCTGTTTTAAAGAAAAAAAAAAAAGCACTTTCCCCCTGCCTGCATTTAATTTCCTTTTCCCCCCCCCCCCGGGTTTTTATTTTCCCCAAAAACTATTTTTACCTTTTCTCATTTTTCTTTTTTTTTTTAATGTTTTTTCCCGAAAACCCCCCCTTTCGTGGGGGAAATTGGGGCCCCCTGACCTGTTTCCCCCCCCTCGGGGCCCCCCGTCCTGTTTTAAAAATTTTCAGCCTGGTTTCCCCGGCCCAAAGCCCCCTTTATAACCCCGCACGGGCGATGTGGGAGAAGACGATCGATTTAACCTTGGTGTGAGGGTTTTTCGGAGGGAAAAAAAAAGTTTGGTGGAATTCCCCCCGGGCCCCCTCAACCCCGCAGTCCCCAAATAATTAGGAGGAAAAATTCTCGCCCCTTTTTTAAAAAAAAGGGTTTTTTTTACGTTACGCCCGACATTATTTTGGGGGAAAAAAGGGAAACAGTAAAAACGAAGGTGGTTTTTTTCCCGAATCCCTCCCGGGGCCGGGCAGTTTTTCCCCCAAACCCCGGTTTGGGAAGCTAAAGGGGGGCTATCCCGTTCAAGGGAACCCCAGGGGTTTCAGTTTATTTTCTTCCCCCGGCCCCCCTCCTTTCCTAAAGGGTTTTATTCATGTTTTTTTAAGTTTGAAGAAAATAAGGTTTTATTGGGCATAGTACCTGCCCCTCCGTTCCGTGTTCTTTCTGCCGGCCCCTGTCCCCCCAAAATGTTTTATATGGGGGCCCCCAATCTGCCCACTGCGAAAAAATATTTGGAAAAAAATTCCCGGTAAAAAGACTTTCTTAACCCTAGAATACCCTACACACCTGCACGCACGTACACCCAAAAAACCCCCCAAAAACACCCAAAACACAACACACAAACACACACACCCCCAAAACACACACAAACACAAAACAACACACACAAAAACACACCAAAATACAAACCCCCCCACACATCCCCAACACACAACAAAAAACACTAACACACCCAAAAACCCCACCACACATTTTAAAAAACCACATACACCAAAACAAAACACAACACACAACAAACACACCCCACACCCACACCACCCCCAAACACCCACAAAAAACAAAAAACAGCGCGCAAACAACAAACAAAAACCACACGCACGCACGCCACAACACACACACACACACACACACCCAAAACACACACACACCACACACCACACACACAAACACACACACACAAAACACACAACACACACCCCCTTTTTAAAACAACACAAAAAAAACAACAAAAAAATACAGCCCGGAATTCAAAAACCCTTTTATCAACAAAATTTAAAAACAGTATAAAAAGTCCATAACTGATACATATAAAAAAAAAAACAAAAAAATGTATTGCTTTTTATGGGAGATTGCAGTTTTGGAATCACAATTATTTCTAAAACCCTCCTGTAGGAGTGAAAGCATTCTTAAAATTTAAAAATAAAAACAAGGGAAATGGCCCAAAAATTCGGGGTGAAAACTGCCCAAAAAATCAGAATACAGTGACTTTAAAAATTTTAAATTTTTTTCACCATCCAACTCCCATGTAAAAAAAAAAAAAAACGCAGGGCATTTAAGTCCGGTAAATGCACTCTTTGCCCCAGGAAAGGGATTTCCCCCCGTGAAAAGGAAACCCAAAACCCTTGAGGTGGGCAGTAAAACAAAGGGAAAATCGCTTCATTTTCCTTTGAGTGAGGGGGGGAAAACCTACCCCCTGAGTTGTGTGAAATTTAGTACCTGTGTAATTCTGCGGATCCACCCAAGAAAAAAAAAAAGGGAGCGGTTTTCGTATATAGAAAATTTCCCAGGGGGATTTTTTATAAATCAAAGTTTTTTTTTGAAAATTACTTTAGTGTAGAGCTGCACCCGCCCGGGTTAAAGCCAAATTTAAACCAAAATTTTAAATTTTTTCTAACAGTCGGGGCATAAAATAGAGTAATTTAAATTTTTTTAAAATAAAATTATAATATACGACCGAAAAATATAACCCTCAATAAATATTTTGGTTTTGAAAAAAAAAAAAAAAAAAAAAAGGGGAAAAACCCCTTTTTTTTTTCCGATAAGGAAAAAGGTTTTAAATAAAAAACCCCAACAAATTTTTTGAACCCTAACCCCTACTTTTTTTTTTTTAAAAAAAAAATTTTTTCCCCCTTTTTTTTAGTTTAAAAATTTTTTTTTAAAAAGGGGGAAAAATTTTTTCATTTTGGAAAACTGAAACCCTTTTTCATTTTTTTTTTTTTTTTGGGTTTTTTTAAATTTATTCTCTCTAGAAAGTCACACTTTTTTCTATTTTAAAATCTACATAAAAATTTTAAAATTTTTAAAAAAATTTTAATTAAAAAAAATTTTTTGGGGTTTTAACCCCCCATTTTTTTTTTCCAATCAAAAAATTTTAAAAAAAAACCACCAAAAATTTTTTTTTAAAAAATTTTTTTTTAAAAAATTTTTTTTAAATTTATTTAACACCACACCCACACACCCACACACACACCACCAACACAAAACTTTAACAACCCCACACACATCCACCCCAACCCCCACAAACCCCCACAAAACAACAAAAACAAAACAAAAAAAAAGAAAAATTAAAAAAAAAAAATAATAAATTTTAAAATTAAATAAATTAAACTATAAAAAATAATGTTTTTCAAAAAAAAAAATATATTTATTTAAATTTTTTTTAAAAAAATTTTTTTTAAATTAAAAAAAATTAAATTTAAAAATAAAAAAAAAAATTTTAAAAAAAAAAAATAAACCCCCCCCCAACACCCCCCCCCCACCCCAAAAAAAAAAAAAAAAAAAAAAAAAAAAAAATTAAAAAAAAAAAAAATACACCTTTTTTTTTTTTTGGGGGGTTGGGGGGGTTTTTTTTTAAAAAAAAACAAAAACAAACAAACCCAAAATTTTTTTAAATTATTTTAAAATTTAATAAAAAAATTAAATTTAAATAAAAAAATTTAAAATTCGGGTGGGTTTTTTGGGGGGGGGGGGTTTGGGGGCTTTTTTTTTTTTTATATGTAAAAAATTTAAATTAAAATTAAATATTAAAAAAATTAATTTAAAAAAAAAGGGAAATGAATTTTTAAAAAATTTTTTTCTTTTAAAAAAAATTTTTTTTTTTTAAAATAAAATTTTATAATAAAAAAAATAATAAAAAGAAATTATTTATGAGAGATAAAGAGTGTATTTGATGGAATTTTATAGAAGAAGAAGAAAATAATTTAAAGGGAAGAGATATTAGTAAATAAATAATCTAAAAAAACCTTAAACGTTTCAATAATCATTTAATTTAAATGAGGTAAAGAAGAGTTAAATTTTTAATAATTTTACGACAACCCCAAGAACCACAAAAAAAAATATTTTCTTTAAAAAAAAAAAAAAAACATTACAAATCCTTTTTTTTTTATTCGGCCCCAATTAAAAAAAAGGATTTAAGGGATTTCAAAATATATTCCCTAAGCAATTTTTTTAAACTGATTTTATTTTTTTAAGGGAGCCGTTTATTTTATTTGGCCTTTTTCCAAAAAATAATTTGCCGAAAAAAGAAATAATTTTAACATAAATCTAAGAATTTAAAAAAAACAAGGTTGTTTTAAAAAGTTTCTTACATATTATTATCAAATTAAATAACATATTTGTTGGTTAATTTATATATATATTATAAATTAAATATATATATATATATTTTATATAAAAATTATATGTGTTTTGTGTTGTGGTGTGTGTGTTGGTTGTGGTGTGTTGGTGTTTTAATAATAAAATATATATATTTAAATTTTTATTATTTAAATTTATTTTAAAATTTTTTAAAAATTTTTATGGTATATTATTTATTTTTTAAAAATACACATTTAAAAATACATACATCTATAAAAAATATATAAAATAATAATATAAAAAAAATATTTAAAAAAACAATAAACATAACACATTATAATTTATTATTATATAAATATATATCAATATAATTATTATTTTTATATAATATAATTAATTTTATTTTTAAAAGATTATGAACAAAACAAACCCCTGTTAATATATAAATAATACTATTCTAATATCATAATAAAATATAATATAAAACCCAAAAGATTTTTTTTTCTTTTTTTTTTTGGGGGTATATAGAATTATTCTTTATTATAAAAGTTATTTTTCAACCAAATAAGCGGCCCAACTCTTTCGGGAATTAAATATAAATTGACTAAAGGGGAAAAAAAATAATATTTTAATAAGTTTTTTTGGGTAAAAAAAAAAAAAAAATTTGGGGTGGGCTTTTTTGGGTTTTTGCGGGGCAACACTACCCAAAAAAAAAAAAAAAAAAAAAAAAATAAAAATAAAAAAAAAAAAAAAAAAAAAAAAAAATATAATAAATATATATTTTTTTGATTTTTTTTTTGGGGATAAAAAAAAAAAAAAAAAAATATATCAAAAAAAAATTTTTATTTTAAAAATATAAAATATAAAAAATATATAATTTTATATAGGGGAGGGGGGGTTGTTATATCAATTAATGGGTTTTCTATTTCCCTTTTATTATATTATAATAAAAACACACCACACACCCACCAAACCCCAGCAAGCAAAACACCCCCCACACCACACCACAGAAACCCCCAAACCCCACCCACCCCCGCACACCCCACCCCAAACACAAAAGGGGAATATATTAATATAAATATAATATATAATATATTAATAATTTAAAATAAATAAAAATTTTAAAATATTATATTTATATATAATAATTTAAAGTTTTATGTTTTTTAATTAGGGGTGTGTGTGTATATTTTTTCTTTTTAATTTAAATAATATAAATATATATATATAAATTAATAAAATATATAAATATATTATAATATTTATATATATATATATATATATTTAATAATAGATAATGAAAAATAAATAATAATAGATAAAAGATAGATATAATAAATTTAAATAGGGTTTAATTGGTAATATATTTTTTATTTTTTTTGTTTTTTTTTAAAAAAAAAAATTTTTTTTTTTATATATATTTTATAAAATAATTTATATATAAAAATTTAAAAAAAATTATAAATATAAATAAAAAATATAATAAATATATATAAATATAAATTAAAAAATTTTTTTTTTTTTTTTTTTTTCAAAATCAAATTTTACTTAACTTCCCAACTTATTCTTCACCTTTTTCCTTTTTATTTCTTTTTAAAAATTTTTAAAAAATTTTAAGGAAAAAAATATTTTTATAATCTTTTAAAAAAAAAAAAATTTAAAAAATTTTTATTAAAAAATTTTTTGTTTTTTGGGTGTTTTTGGGGGGTTTTTTTGTTTTTTGTGGGTTTTTTTAAGGGGGGGGTTTAAAAATTAATTCCCATTAATAATTTTTAAGAAAAATATGAAATAATATTTTTAATAAATTTAAAACCCAAATTTTTAAAAAAACCCTTTAAGGTTTTTCAAAAAAGAAAAGCTTTTTTTTTTGGGGGGGGAATTTGTGTTTGTTTTTCGTAAAACCGGCTGACCTAAAAAAACCAAAGTGGGGTTTTTTTTTTTTGGGGTTCATTTTCCTTTTTCCCAAACCCAAAAACAAAAGACAACCCAAAAACCCAAAAAAAAAACACCCCGGCAAAAAGGGAAAAACAAGCCAGCCCCGGACACAAAATTTTATTTAAGGAAATATTAAAATAAAACATTTTAAAAATTAAAAAGGGAAGAATAATACCTTTGTAAAATTTAAAATGTAAAAAATTTTGTTTTCAAAATTTATTTTAAAGGAACATTTAAAAGGGAAAATTTAAAAAAATTTTAAAATGGGATAAAAAATTCTTTTTTACATTTTAGGGGTTAAATTAAAAAGGAAATTTTGTAATTTTCTTAAATAAGGGAAAAAAAAAAACATCCCCGCAATTTTTATCAAAAATTCCTAAAAAAAAAAAAAGGGGTGAATAGAGTTTTTTTAAAAAAAAAATTATTTAAATATAAAAAATAAAATAATTAAAAAAAATATTATAACAAATATTTTTATAAGGAAAATTTAAAATAATTTTATAGTAAAATTTAATAATTTATTTTTTTTCTCCCTAAAATTTTAAATTTAAATTTTTTAATTTCTTTTTTCCCCTTTTTTTTTTTTTTTTTACTTTTTTTCTTTAAATTTAATTTTTAAAAATTTTTTTTTTTTTATTTTTTACTTCTTTTTTAAAAAAAAATAATTTTTTTTAAAACCTAAATTTTTTAAAAAAAAAAATTTTTATTTTTAAGGGGTTTTTTGTTTTGGGTTTTTTGTGTGGGTTTGGGGAAAAAAAAAACCCCCCCAAACCCACTTCCATTGTAATATATAAATTTTTAAACATCAAATTTTGCTCATTCGTCCCCTTTTTTTAAAAATGACGAAAAAAAAATTTTTAAAAAAAAAAAAAGAATAAACGATAATTCCCCCCTTTTTAAAACAAAGGGGGCAAGGGGAAAATCCCCAAAGAAAAGGGGGTTTTTAAGGATGGTTAGCAACGGGGTTTGCAAAAGGGGGCCATAAAAGGCCCCTATCACCCTTTTTTCCCCTTTTGATTAATTAAGGGGTTTAATTTCCCCCATTTGTTTTTTTTCTTTATTTCTGCTTTTTCTTTTGGGTTTTTCAGCCCCCATTTTTTTTACCCCTTTTTATTTTTGGGAAAATTTTTTTTAAAAAAAATAAACCCCCCACCCACCCAACCCAACCCCACAACCAAACAAAAAAAAACAAAAAAAAAAACCCCAAACCCCCCAAAAAACCCCCCAAACCCCCCAAAACAAACCAAAAAAAAATAATTTTGAAAAAAAATAAAAAATGGAAAATTTTAAAAATTAAAAACCAAAAAAATTTTTAATTATTAAATAAAAATTAAATTATTTAAAAAAAATATAATTTTAAAAATTTTAAAAGGGTGTGTTTGGTTTTTTTGGATTTAAAAAATTTTTTAAAAATTTTTTAAATATTAAATAAAAAAAAAAAAATTAAAATATTAAAAATTTTTTCCCCAAAAAAATCAAAAAATTAGGGTTTAGACATGGGGTTTTGGGTTCCCCGGGGAAAAAACCCCATCCCTTAAATCAAGCATTTTGGGGGGGCCCCCGGGATTTTTTCCCCCCGGAAAAACCATTGGAAGGGGTATCAGGCAAGGTGGGTTTAAATTTTTGAACCCCCAATTTAAAAATTTTAAAATTTAAAATTTTTTTTTTTAAAAAAAAAATCACATGTTTACCGGTGGAACAAAGGGCCAGTGTTTCGGGAAAAGGGGAAAACCCCCCCCTGCTCGGAACCCCGAAAAAAAACCCTTCCTCTTACCTCTTAAACCCGCCCCCCCCCTATATATAATTAATATTTTTTAAAAATTTTTAAAAAATTTTTAAAAATTAAAATAACATAAACCCCCCTTTCCCCCTTTTTTTTTCCCCCCCCCCCCCCCCCCCGTCCCCCCCCCCCCCCCCCCCCCCCCCCCCCCCCCTTTTTTTTTTTTTTTTTTTTTTTTAAGGGGTTTTTTTTTTTCCCCCTTCCCCCCCCTTTTTAAACCCCCCCCCCCTTTCCCAAAAACCCCCCCCCCCTTTCCCCCCCTTTGGGCCCCCCAAATTTTTTTCCCCCCCCTTTCCCCCCCTTTCCCCCTTCCCCCCCTTTTGCCTCCCCCTTTTCCCCTTTTTTTTCCTCCCCTTTTTTCTTTTCTTCTCCTTTCCCTTTTTTTTTTTCTTTCCCCCCCCCCCCCCCACACACAAACCCCCAAAAACACCAAAAAAAAAAAAACCCCCCAAACCCACATAAACATTCTTTGTAAGGTTTTTTTTGTTTGGGAACTTAATTTTTTAGAAAAATTGTTTATATTTGATTAATTTTTTGTTTTAAATTTTAAAAAATTTTTTTTTTTTTTGGGGGTGTGTGGTGGGTTTTTCCCCCAGGGGCGAACCAAAACCAAAAAAAAAAACAAAAAAAAAAAAAAAAAAAAACCACACACACCCACACCCCCCAAAACCCAAAAAACACAAAAAACCCCCCAAACAAAAACCCCCAAAAAAACACACCCAAACACAACCCAAAAAACCCCCCCCAAAAATAAACGCAAAATAAAACCCCCCTAAAAACCCCCCCCCAAAACCCCAAAAAAAAAACAAAAACCACACCCCCAAAAAAAAAAAAAAAAACCCCCAAAAAAAAAAATTATTTTTTTTAAAATTATTAAAAAATATTTTCTTTAAAAAAAAAAAAAATTTTTTTTTTTTAAATTAAAATTATTCCTATCCTCCAACCCCCCCACCCCTATATATATATATATAAAAATTTTATAATATAATAATTTTAATTAAAAAAAATATAAATTTGTAATTTCTTTTTAAAGCCTCGCCCCCCTCCCTGTTTTGTTTTTTTTCTTGTTTATTTTTTTTTTATTTTATTTTAAATTTTTTTTTTTTTTTC
>NW_023641636.1:0-10380 GCF_015228065.2 Penaeus monodon
AATCAGTCACCCCCACAACTATTGGGCAAAAAATTTGGTGTTTCTTCCAGCGGCCCCACAACAGCCCGCAAATATCTTTTGATTTTTGTCCCGCTCAGTCCCTTTTTTCTTCGGTTTTGGCCTCTTCCTCTGTTTTTCCTAAACAAACCCTCCCCTGTTTCCCGGCCAAGTTTTTTCTCCAATACTTTTTTTTCTTTCCCTTCCATCAACATTGACCAATAAACTTTAATTTCCCTCCTGTTTCCCAGATTGGTCCCCAACAGCCCCCGGTTCTTTTACAATTTATTTTTTCTCCCAGCACTTTCATCATTCTTTGTTTTTCTTTTTCCCGTTCCAGTTTTTAATATGTAGTAACTTTGTCTGTAACCCCCCACAATTTTCAAAACTATTTTATCTTTTTTCTTCTCTATTTTCTTCAGCAACCCAAACACTCCCCGAACCATAAAAGAAAAGCAATTGGGAAAACAAATGGAGTTCAATAACCTCAGCTTTTGTCCCCCGTAAGGTAATGCTTTTTTTTTTTTTTCCAGAAAGGTTATTTAAGAAGCAACTTGGGGCCGTTTTTTTTTTTGGCAAAGGTAATTCTTCTTTTTTTATCTTCCCCAGTGAATCAAACAATTTATGTTTTTATTAAAAACAGGGTCCAAGGGTAAGTTTAACTCTTTTCACATTTTTCCCAAAACCACCTCCATTAATTGTTAACATGTTTTCATCACTATATTCATTGCCGGGGTTTATCTTTTGAATCTTTCAATGAATTCTTAGTTTTTTTTTCTTGGCATTTAAGAAAGAAGCCTAACTTTTATCTAGTAGTTTTTTGGTTTTGTAAGTTCAGTGAATAAATGGGTTTGGCAAATTAAAACTATATCCATCGGCCGTATCTTAAAATTTGATATTTTTTGTTATCCCCCCCAACATCCTTTCCCGTTTCCTTCAAAATTCCCCTAGGGCAAACTTCTCATAATTGTTTTTTTTAGAATAAAATATTAAAAAGGTGCGGAGATAGAATGCCCAACCCTGGTCGCAGTCCTTTTTTTTTGACCCTTCCGAAAACCCTTCTTTTTTTTAACCCATAAGTGGTTCTTACAGGTTTTCTTGAAATTTTGGGCCCATACAAATGGCCTTTTTTTATTAGTTTGGGAAAGATGTGTTTTTTGGAAACTTCCCATATCATTTCCATGTTTTATTCCAGAGGATATCCCTGAAACCCAAAATATCCCAAAAGCTTTCAAAATAAACGATTGAAAAAACACAGGTAAAAGCCCCCCTTTTTTTTTTCCCCCTTTTTTTTTCCTCTTATGATTTAATTTTAGATTTTAGAATCTGGTTTTTTTTGGTACCTTTTTTCCAGGGCGAAAAACCTGCTGTTTCCGTCTGCCAATTTTCTTCCTCGTAACTTTTAACTTCATTCTCTTTTTAAACCCAAAAATTTTTTCAAATTTTTTTTTTGCTTGCCCGTGACTTTTTAATGCAATTGGGCCCTGTTTATTGTTTGCATTGGAGTTGCGTCAACCTTTTTTTTAAGGGATTGGGAGTAAAAGACCCCGAAATTTTTACCCAGTCCCCTTTCTGGCCATCTTCCCCTTTTATTCCATATTTTTTTTTGTAAAAAAGTTTTGGTAGAAAGAAGTTTTTTTAACACTTTCCGCCCAGCATTCCCCTTTATTAGTTCCTGCTGTTATTTCCCTCTAATTCCCCAGGCCCTTCTTTGTTTATTTCCTTTTAATTCCTTTTTTATTTGGGTTTTTTTATACTTTCCCTCTAGCAGTGGGCGGTGGTTTTATCTTTCCGTTTTGTCCCCTTGAGTCCCTAATTAATGTTTGTTTGTTTTGTCTTTTTTCCTTTTTTTGTTGGTTTTGGGGAAAAGTATTTGGGTTTCCATCTATCCTTTTGACTTCTTTTTTTTCCCCTCACAAATAAAAACCAAGTCCCCCATCTTCAGTTTTGAAAAGTGTCCCCCCTTGTAGGTTTTTAAATTTTTCGTGTGGATCTTTTTTTCGGACCTTCCCTTGGTAGAGTTTTTTTTAGTTTTTGTCCCTTATTGAATAGAACCCGTTTTTTTTTTTTTAATTTCCCCTTTGGGAAAAGTTCCCTTTTAGATATTTTTTCCTTATTGGGCCGCCAATTAATCTGTAAATTTTTTGGTTTTTTGTAAAATTTACTTTCTTCAACTGGTTATTGATACCCTTTGGAATTTTAGGGCCCATTTCCCCTTTTTTCAAATTTTTCACTTAGTGGTTTTTTTTTTTCAATATCCAGGGGGAAAAAATTTTTTTTTTTTTTCTATTTCCTTTTAAGCCCGCTTCAGCAAAAAGTTTTTTTTTTTCCCTTCTTTTCCCACAACCCCCCATTTTGTTTTTTTAAAAACTCTTTTTACTTGATTGAATATTTTTCCAAAAATTTTTTTTTTTTTGACACTGTTTAAATTTTTCCTTTTAAAATTTTTTTTACAAAAGGTTTTTTTGGGGAGTCCCCAGCTTTAAGGGGTGGTTTTTTTTGGGCGACCCCCTCCTTTTTTTTTTTAAAATGGTTTTTTTTTGAAAAATCCGATAGTTATATTTTGGGGGTCCCTGTTCCCCCAAAACCCCCCCCAGGTTCTTTTTCCCCCCTTTGGCCATTTTTTTTTTTGCAAAATTTTCCATTTTTTGGTTTACCAAAGTAAGTTAATTTTGGGGGTTTTTGTGTTTTCGTTTTGTTTTCCCCCCGGTGAAAAACCACGTTTTTACAATTGTTCCCCTTTGGGGGGGTTTTTGGAACAAAGTAATTGGGCCCCCTTTAAATAGAAATTTAAATTGTACTAACAAATTCAAAAAAAAATCTTCCCACCGCTTTTTATTTTTTTTCTCCAAAGGGGGAAATTTTTCCCCCCAGGTTCCCCCCTTTTTTGACATTTTTTGCCCCCACCTTTTTTTTGGCGTTTTAGGGCCCCCCCATGAATTTAAAATTTTACAGCTCGTTTTTGGGATTGTGGGGCCCAATTTTTTCTTGGCAAGTGGTTTTTTAAAAATTTTTTCCAAATTTTTTTTCCTTTTTTTCCCCAAAAACTTCAAAAGTTTGGTTTTGGGGGCGTAAAACATTGTATAAAAACTAATTTATGAGGTTTTTTGCTTTGATTCTGCTTTTTTTAAAATGCGATCTTTATTGGGGCCCCCGTACCCCCTTAGTGGGATTTTTCAGTTTTTTTTTTTCGTGAAATCCCCTAGCACTCCCCTGACTATATATTAAATATAAATTTTTTATTTATATAATTTAAAATTTTTAATATATTAATAATTATTATTTTTAATAATTATATTTATAATAATAATCTATATAATATTATATAAAATTATATATTATAATTTATTATATGTTTTCCTTTTTGTGACGAAAAAGAAGTTTTTGAAGTTAAGAAAGAAATTGCGACGAAAACCCCAGGTTTTTCCCCTGGAAAAAAAGGTAACCAAAAAAAACCAAAATTTCTAAAAACTAAATTGACATACGAAAACCCCAGAACTCAAAAGCCTATCCTGTTTTTTTCCCTTGATTCCCTTTAAAAGCTTTTTTTAAAAAGTTTTTTGATCCGATACCTCCCCGGAAAACATGAAACGATTGAAAATTTTTTTCCAAAAACATCATCCAACTAAAAAAACCCCCATGGGTTTTTACCCACATCAAACAAAATGGGAAAACAACCCCTTTTGGGGTTTTTTTCAAAAATGGGTTTTTGAAGTCAAAAAAAAGGGTGGCCCAGGGTTGGAAATTTCCACCCCCGCAACCTTTTTTTAAAAAATATTCCCCGAAAAATTATGAGAAGTCCCCCCAGAAATTTTTTTTTAAAAGGGAAAGTTGTTGGAGGGGTAAAAAATAAAATCCCAAGATTCGCCCCGATGATATGTTTTTAAAAAGCCAGCGTAAAACCCCCCCGAACTACAACACCCACTAGATAAATTTTTGGCTTTCCCTTTCCCCCCTTAAACCAAAAAAAAAAACTTAAGATTCATGAAGATTTTTAAAGATAAAACCCCCCAAATTAAATGGATAAAATGTTACAAAAATTAATGGAAGTTGGTTGTGGAAAAAATTTTTAAAAGAGTTTTTTTTCTTGGAGCTGTTTTTTTAACTAAAACAAAAATGGGTGTTCACTGGAGAAAAAAAAAAAAGGGGGGAATTACCATTTTCCAAAAAAACCCCCCACGTTTTTCCCTTAAAAACATCCCGGAAAGAACAAACATTACCTGAAAACGACCAAAATCAAAAAATTTTTTGCGGGTTGTCCCCCTGGTACAAGTGGAAGAAAAAGGGGGGCAGGTCGGGGGTTTTTAGTGGGCGAAATGATGGGGGGGAGAGGTCCCCCCCCCCAGCTGCCCCCAAACTGAGCATACCGTTTTTTTTGATGATGATTTCCCGTGGTGTTTTTTTTGTATGTGTAAATAATAAATAATAAAAATAAAATTATATATATTAAAATAAAATTTTAAATATATATTTAATTAAAATTATTAATTATAATAATTAAAATAAATTTTTTTTTTTTTTTTTTTTTTTTTTTTTTTTACGGGAGGTTTTTTTAAAAGTTTTGGGGGCCGCCGTTTTGGTCCCCCAGCATGAAAACTTTTTTTTAGTTTTTTCATGTTTTGTTTTTAAAAAAAATACACACACCCCAAAAACCCACAAACGTGTTTGGGTGGGTGGGGGTGGGGGTAATGATTAAAAAAATATAATTATATTTATATTATTTTAATATAATTATAAATATATATTATAACCCCCACAATGTTTATGTTAATTTAATATAAAAAAATATTAAATATATATAATTTATATAATAATATTTATTAATATTATATAATTAAAAACATAATTTTTTATATAATAATATATATAAAATTTTAAAATATATAAAAAATATTTTTAAAATTTTATATAATTTAATATTATTTATTACACAATTTGTGGTTAAATTTTTTGTATTTATAATTTTTAAAATTAATTATAATATAAATATATAATTATTATAATACCACCACCCCACACACACACAACCCCACACAAAAATTATAATAAAAATTTTTATAATTATATAAATATTATTATATATAATATACTTATTTTTTTTTATATATAATAATATTAAAAATTTTTATTATCATATTATTTTAAAATTAAAATTATATTTTAACCCATCCATTTGTGGTTAAAAATTTATAATATAATAAATAATTTATATATATATTAATATATTATTATATATAATGTTATTTTTGGGTTTTTATATAAAATATTTTACAGTGCCACCATATATAATTTTTTTAAAAAACAAATTTGGGGAAAAATATATATTTAATATAATTTTAATAAATAAAATAATATTAATAAATAACCATATTATGATATATATATTGTAATTATATATTTGTTTTTTTTATTATAAATTTTTTTATTATTTAATGTTTAAATAAAATATTTTTATTATTTTAATATATTATTTTTATATAAAAATTATAAATTTTGGGTGTGGGTGGGGTGGGTGGTAAAAAAAACCCCCCGGGCGGAAGGCCCAAAAGGCAAACCACCCCCCTTTTAAATTTTCCCCCTCCCCAAGGCAGCGGTGGGGCCCCCGTGGTTTTGGAAATCGGAATTTTAAGACTGGGCCCCGAAAGGCCCAAAAACGGATTTTTTCCCAGGGGGTTTTCGAGTCCCCCACCCCGGCCGGCGGTTTTTTTTCCCTTGGGGGAAGGGGAAACCCTTCACCTCGATTTTTCCCTACCTACCCCCCGGGGTGGGCCAAGCCCCCCCAAGTCCCCTGGGGTTGGGCCCCTCAAACCCCCGGATAAAATAGAGAGAATATTTACCTTTTAAAAAGGGTAGCAAAACCGGCACTCCCCCCGGGAAAAGGGAAAAATGGGGACCCCCCACCCCCCGTACCACCCCCCAAGAGCATCACAACATGAAAAACTTAAAAAGGGATCATGCCCCGTGACCCACGGCGGCTCCCAAAAAATGAAACTACCTAAAAAAAAAAAAAAAAAAAAAAAAAAAAAAATATATATTATATTTTATATAATATATTATATATATGATTTTGGGGGTGGGTGGTGGTGTGGGGGTGTGGGTGTGTGTGGGGGTTGTATTATCCCCCAATTTTATGTGGGGGGGGGTGGGGTGTTTGTGTGGTTGTGGGTGGGGGTGGGTTGGGGGTGTTTTTGTGTTTTGTGGGGATTTGGTGTGTGGGGGGGCTGTCTCCATTTATAATAAAAACATTTTTCCCCTAATGTTATTTATAAATATATCTACTAAATCCCCCACATACATTCATATATATTATATATATTATATATATTTAATATATATTAAAATTTTTTTTTCTTATAACCATAATATTAATATATAATTTATTTTTAAAAATATATGTATTTAAATTTTAAAATTTAATTTTCTTTTGTGGGGTTTTTTTGTTTGGGGGTGTGCCCCCCGGTTGGTTTTTGTTTTAAATTATATAATTTATTTTTAAATTTTTAATTTTTTATTTTTAATTATATTATGTAATAAAATTTTTTTATTAATTTTTCAATTTTTAATTTTTTATTTTATAAATTTTTAATTACTTTAAATTTTTCTTCTTCCCCCCACCCCCCCCCCCACACCCCCCCCCCCCCACCCCCACCCCAAAACCCCCCCACCCCCCACACACCCCCACCCCCCCCCCCCCCCCACAACCCCACACACCCCCCCCCACCCAAAATTTTTTTTCTATCTAAATTTTCATTTTTTGTGTTGGTGTTTGGGGTTTGGGTTTGGGGTTGGGGTTGGGTTGTGGGGGTGTGGGTTGGGGGTGTGTTGGGGTGGTGGTGGGGTTGTTTTTTTGGTGGTGTGGTGTGTGTTGTTGGGGTTGTGGGTTTGGTTTGGGTGGTTTTTTTTTCTTCCCCTTTTCTCTCTTTTTTTCTTTCTCCCCCTTTTTCTTTTTTTCCCCCCTTTTTTTTCCCCCTTTCCCCCTTTCCCCTCCCCCCCTTCTCTCTTCTTCACCTTCTTTCTTTCCCTCTTTTTCTTTTTCTCTTTCCCCCCCCCACCCCCCCCCCCCCCCACCCCCCCCCTTTTCAATCCACATCCTATATTCCACTCCCCTTTTAATTTTAAATTTTTTTTTTTTTTTTATTTTTCCTTTTTCCCTTTTTCCCTTTTTTTTTTTCTTGTTTTTTGGTGTTTGGCCCCCTTTTTAAATTTTTCCCCCCCCTGCCTTTTTGTCCCTTGTTTTTTCCTTTTCTCCCCCCCCCCCCCCTCCCCCCCCCCCCTACCCCCCCCCCCCACCCCCCCCCCCCCCCCCCCCCCATTTTTTTTTGTTTTTCCCCCCCCCCCCCCCCCCCCCCCCCCCCCCCCCCCCCCCCCCTCATTCTTTCTTTCCTTTCCTCCCATCTCTCTCTTTTTTTTTTTTTTTTTTTTTTTTTTTTTTTTTTCGGTGGTTTCCTGTTTGAGCCGCCGTGGGGGGCCCCAGCATGAAAAACTTGTGTTTTTTTCATGTTTGGGGTTTCCCCCCCTTGGGGTGAGTACGGTAGGGGGCCCCCCCCCGTTTTTCCCTTTTTCCCCCGGAAAAGTGCCCCCGGTGCACCTTTTTTAGGTTCAAAATTTCCCCTCTATTTTTATCCGGGCCCCTTGAGACCCCCCCCTGGGACCTTGGGGCCTGGGTTTTTGGCCCCCCCCCCAGTTGGCTAGGTAGGCCCCAATCGAGGTGAAGTTCCTTGCCCCAAGGGGGGCAAAAGCGGCCCCGGTGACTCGAACCCCCCGAACTCCCCATTGCCGTCCCTGGGCCCGTCCCCCCCTTGAATCCCCAAAAAGCTCAACCACTCCGGCCCCACCGCCCCGCCCTTGGGGAATTTGGGGAATTTAAAAACGGGGGGGGTTTTTTCCCCTTGGGCCTTTTTTCCCCCCCCGGTGGGTTTTTTTTTATACAACACAAAAAACCCACACACCACATAATATATTTTAAATTTTTAATATAATATTTTTTAAATTAAATATATTAAAAAAATTTTTAATATATAAATTTATAAATAAATTTTATATAATATATAAATTTTATTATCCTTTTAAATTTTCTAATTTTTATAATTTATTAATTTTTATAATTATTTATTATAAAAATATTTAAATTTTTTATACAAATGTATAATTTTTATTTCAATTTTAAAAATTTTTTTTTTAAATATATTAAAATAAAAAAAATTGTATTTTTATTATTATATTTAAAAATATATTTTTATAATTTTTTTTTTAACCCCCAAAAATTTTTAAAATTTAATAATTTTTTATATATTTTTTTTTAAATTTTTAAATTATTTTTTTTTAATTTTTTTTTTTTTTTATTTTTTTTATATTTTTATTATTTTTTGGGGGTTTTTTTTTTTTGTGGGTTTTAAAAATTTTTACATTTTTAAAAAATTTTTTTTTTTTATTTTTATTCCAACTTTCTTTCTGTTTGGGGTTTTTTATTTTTAAATTTTTTTTATTTTTTTTTATTAAAAATTTTTATATTTTTTTTTTATTTTTTTTTTTTAATTTATTATTTTAAAATTTTTTTTAATTAAAATTTTTGTTAAAACCCCCCCCCCCCTGTTTTTTGTTTTTTTTTAAAATAAATTTATTATTTTTAAATAATAAAATAAACTACCAAAAAAAAAAAAAAAAAAAACAAAATAAAATTTAATATATCTTTTCCCCCCCCTCAAAAATAAAACCCCCCTAAAAAAAAAAAAAAAAAATTTTAATTAATCTCCAATTTTTAATTTTTTAAAACAAATTTAAATATTAATGTGCCCCCACTGTATAAAAATTGTTTATAGTAATTACCAACTACATATCATATTATATATATATATATATATATTATATTATATTATTATATATAATTATATATATAATGTACCACACAAATGCATGTGTATATATATATATATATATATCTATATATATATATATATAATATATATTATATATATATTATAAATAAATATATGTTTAATATATATATATAATATATATATATATATTAATTATTTATGTTATATATTATTGTTGTGTGTGGGTTGGTGTGTGTGTGGTGTGGTTTATTATATATATAATATTCTATTATATATATATATTATATATATATATATATATATATTATTCATTATATATATATATATTTATGTATATCTTATATTATATTAATATTATTATTCTCATATCTATATATTATATATAATTATGTATATCATATACATATACCCCCCATGTGTTTGTGTACTTATAATAATATTTATATATTATCTTATATCTATATACTATCTATTTATATATATACATACCACACACCACCACCACACACATGTATGTTGTGGTGGGTGTGTTGTGTGGTAGTTTTTTTCATCACAACATGAAAACTACAATTAAGTATCCATGCTGTGACCACGGCGGCTCAAACATAAACCTACCGTAAAAAAAAAAAAAAAAAAAAAAAATAATATATATATATATATCTATATATTAATATATATCATATATATAATTATATATATATATATATCTATATTATATATTATATATATATATATATATATATTTACACATACAACACACACACACAGATATCCATCATCAATAACGGAAATGCTCCATGTTTTTGACGCAGCTTGTGGACCTCTCCACCATCATTCCCGCCACTCAAACTCGAATCCTGCGCCCTTTCTTTCCACTTGTAACCATCGACAACCCGCAAATATCTTTGATGTTTGTCCGCTCAGGTAATGCTTTGTTTCTTTCCAGATGTTATTAAGAGCAACTGTGGCGTGTTTTTTTTTGGCAATGGTAAATTCTTCCTTTTTTATCTCCAGTGAATCATCATAAATGTATTAGTTTAAAACAGCTCCAAGATAATGGTGAACTCTTTCACATTTTTCCACAACCCACTCCATTAATTGTAACATGGTTCATCACTATTCATTGCCGGTTTTATCTTTGAATCTTCATGATCTTAGTTTTTCTTTTGGCATTAAGAAAGAAGCCTAACTTTATCTAGTAGTTTGTTTGTAGGTTTTCAGTGATACTGCTGGCAATTAAAACTATATCATCGGCGTATCTTAGATTTGATATTTTGTATCCTCCAACATCTACAGTTTTTCCCTTCAAAATTCTCTCTAGGGCACTTCTCATAATTGTTTTCAGAATATATATTAAAAAGGTGCGCAGATGGAATGCAACCCTGGTCCCCGCAGTCCCCTTATTTGACTTCGAACCATTCTGTTAACCCATAAGTGGTTTCTTACAGTTGCTTGATGTTGGTCCATACATGGGCTTTTTTATTAGTTGATGATGTTATTTTTGGAAACTTCATATCGTTTCATGTTGTATTCCCAGAGGATATTA
>NW_023641637.1:7500-10379 GCF_015228065.2 Penaeus monodon
ATAATGATAAGAACGATAAAAATGATGATGATGATAATAGCAACAACAATGATAATTATAAATAGTTTATTAATAATAAGAGTGATAGTAATAATAGTAATGGTAATGATAACAATTATGATACACACACACACACTCAAACACACACACATATATATGTATATATGTATATATATATATATATATATATATTATATATATATATATATATAATATATATATATATATATATATATATATATATATTATATATATATATATATATATATATATATATATATATATATATATATTATATATATTATATATGTGTGTGTGTGTGTGTGTGTGTGTGTGTGTGTGTGTGTGTGTGTATATAATATTATATATATATATATTATATATATATATATATATATATATATATATATATATTATATATATATAAGCAGGTGACTATATCAAATATGAGTAAATAGGCCGCGGGCATGACTTGACATATGTGAGGCTGGTTTCATATAGCAATAATATATCATTTGTTTTTCTCTTTTTTTACAGCCTGACCATCCGTATGTACGAATGTCCTGTATTTTATCCGTTTTCAGAGGGAGGAAAGAGAGAGAGAGAGTGAGAGAAAGAGAGAGAGAAAGAGAGAGAGAGAGAGAGAGAGAGAGAAGAGAGAAGAGAGAGAGAGAGAGAGAGAGAGAGAGAGAGAGTCCAGACAGACAGATAGATAGACAGAAAGACAGACGACAGACAGAGCGAAAGAGAGAGAGCGAATAAAAAGCTTCAAACCAGCTCCAACACTCAACCCAACCACCCAGCATTGACCAAAATCCTCTTCTTTTTCCCAAGGAGGTAATGGCGGCCATAAGGCAATACCTCCCCTTAATAAAGGCAGTTATCTCTTTGATTACGAGGCCGGGTTCAATCTCTCATCTTAATGAGGGCCATTAGCTTTTCTTAAAGGTGTTATCTCGACCCGTAAAAAGTGAAGAAGCCATCCTCATGAAACGTTATCAATGGCAGTTCTCTCTGTGTCCATTTCACGGGCGAGCAGGTCTGTTTCCCGATTCATTTTGGGTAGATGTGGCTCCCCAATAATGTTGTGGTTTCTGTGTGTGTTTTGGTGGGCGGGGGGGCCCTTTGTGGGGCGTGTGTGTGTATATGTGTGAGTATGTGTTTCTGCTTGTTTATGTTATTAATCATTTCACGGCGAGCAGTGTCTGTTTCCCGATTCATTTTGGGTAAGATGTGGCTTCCCAAATAATGTTGTTGTCTCGGGTGTGTATTTGGTGGGGCGGAGGGCCCTTTGTGTGCGTGTGTGTGTATATGTGTGAGTATGTGTTTCTGCTTGTTTATGTTATTATTATTAATACTACTATTACAAATGCCATTATCATTATTATTTTCATTGTTATCATCATTATATTTTCTAATAATGCTAATAATATCTAATAATAAAATGCTAATGCTAATAATAATAATAAATAATAATAATAATAATAATAATAGTAAATATAATAATAAAATAATAATGAAAATAATAATAATAATAATAATAATAATAAAAAATAATATAATAATAATATGATAAAAATAATAATGATAAAAATGTTACCCGCCCCCCTCGCCCTCTCTGCCACTAACACAAGGCAGGCCTAGGCAGACGGCGTGCTATACACAGGGTCGTGAACACTGAACAGCTCCAAGAGGCACCGAGCACCACAGTTCCCAGAACACCAACGAGAGGAACGCCAAGTTGGCGAGGCAGGGCAAAGAAATAAACACAAAATGACAGTCTTTTCCTTTATTTACACAAGTTATTTACCCGTACAATTTTCTATAGGCACATACAGGGGGACACCAGCATGTCACACTGCACGATACAGCTTATAACAGGGCAACACAAAATATCAGGTCACACGGCACACACGAGGTCTTCACAGGAGCAGCACCCAACCCGTGTCTCTTGGCTTGTTCCTCCGCTCCTCCGCTCACAGCCAGCTGCGTCATGTTTGCCCAGGTCCCTTCATGTTAACACATGTTTCGCACAGAGACAAAGACCCACTGGCGTAGCAATAATAATAATAACAATAATAATGATAACAATAATGATAATAATAATAAGGATGATGCTGGTAAAAAAAATAATAATAATAACAGCAATAATAATAACAATAAGAATAAGAATAATAATAAGAATGATAATAATATTAATAATGATAATAATAATAATAATAAAAATAATAGTGATAGTAATAATAAGAAGAAAAAATATAATAATAATAACAACAACAACAACAATATAATTTTTAATGATAATAAATAATAATATAATAATAAAAATAATAATAATAATAAAATAAAATAATAATAATAATAATAAAAATAATAGTAAAAAATAGCATCAACAATGTTAATAACAACAATAACAGTAAAAACAACAGGCATATATAAAAAGAATAATAATAATAACAACAACAATAATAAATGGAAATCGCGAGGTTCATTCTCTCTCTCACATTCCATTTTTTTCATCTCGCTTTAACACGAGAACTGTAATATCAGTGTAATTTTACGAGATATATCAGTGTGACGTACTGGTTCCCACGCCCCTCGCTTGACGCAGTGAGGAAAATGCAATGGTGCGTTTGTTGTTTGCTGTATTGTTGTTAGGAATTTGACACCAGGTGAATCAGGGTTTGACTTCATAACTTCAGTACGGGAGCTTACTTGTACTTTTTTTTTTGGTGGGGGGGGGTCGTTTATGGGTATGTGTCCGTTGTGAACCGGAGTGTCTTTTCTCTTGAACTTTCTGTCTCTCTGTTTGTTTGTTTCGTTCTCTCTCTCTCTCTCCCCTTCTCTCGTCTTCTCTCTCTCCTCCCTCTCTTCTCTCT
>NW_023641639.1:0-10379 GCF_015228065.2 Penaeus monodon
AATTCTATTAGGGAGAAAATTTATTATGCATAATGTTTATGCATAATCTTATATGATAGATTTTTAAAAGTTTTAAATTTTTTAATATTTCTATCTAACAAGGTATTCGCCGCGGCAGACAATTTTAAATAATCAAATCAAATCAAATCTTGAAGCTTAACCTCTTTCCACCGTGCGTGTACAACATATAAAATTTTGCCTATCTTTACAATCCTCAGTCTCAGCATAGTATACTCTGAGCATATTTTTTTTCTTTAGCTACCTGTTTTAAAAAATGGTGTTAATAGTAGGAATGACTTAGCTAAATGCTATGTATTTCCGAAGGTATCAACGCTGTAGGCTGGGGTATAATAATTCCGGGAAATATCTCGTTTTTTGAGAATTGAATTAGACTAACTGATGCGACCATATTATGTAGAACCTTGGTTTATACCAATTAACCCTGACGAACTTTTTTGGAACGCATTTTTTTTTTAAGTAGTTCCATTGAATATTTTTACCAAACGCAAAAATTTATGCCTTCTTACCACATTTTCTCTGAGCAGTGTGATCCCATATCATTTTTTATGAGCTTGATATCTATTTCAAATTATTAAAAAGGGAAATGTAACCGTAGCTGATTACCTTGAGCGTGATTATAATGGTTTACGCCAAAGAAAAATGCGACTTTCTTCCATCTGAACATACTGTATAAAACTAATTTAAAGAATTCAATCAAAAAAAGCAGTGCTGATGTAATAACAATTCTTAAAAAAAAAATTTTATCTTTCCTCCTTAATAACCTTGACGAGATCAAAGTAGATCCTCGTCAACCACCTGCTGGATCTGCCTTTTGGTTCCAGCCGTGACGTTGGAGAGAGCCCACGCCGTCTCTTTACGAATGTTCCTGCGTGTGTTCCGCAACAACTGCTTGTACAGTGGCAAAACACCAGCCGCCAGGGCAGCTTCCGTCTACGGGTTAAGTATTGGAAGGCATGTGAATGAATCTTGAGGATAGATTTGAAACGCAGAAGACATAAAAATGGACACGATATGATTGATTTTTTCAAAACATATACAAGATATGTAGGCTGATGTTAGACTGATACGGTCTAAAGGAGAAGACAAGAAGGAAAGAAAAAAGCACTATAAATCCCACGTAGTATTTACGCACTCGCTTAGACATAATCAAAAGTACTATACCTGCAAGTCGTTGCCGCTAACGATATTGCCTGGGTGCCCGTAGAGCGGAAAAAATCATCTGACTCCTATCTGACCCCAGGTGACGCACGATGACGGGGAAAGGAGGTCCTCACGGAGCACTCCCTCGATCTCTTTATCGCCCTGCTCTGACAGTGTACGAAGGGCCCACAAAGCGTCCACTGCAAGAAGGGGAATGGGACGATAACAGATGGTAATAAGAAGGTCAATGGAAAAACAGAATCAAGGAAAGAAAGAGAAGGGTTTTGGAAAGACAGACTGATAAGGGCCGATAGTTAATCAAACAAATTAAAATTTATCTAGCACTGGTATCTAGATAGTGATCATTAATGTTATAATGATAGTAATGATATTGATAACAGTGATAATGATAACGATAACAATAGTAATTAATGATGATGCATGAAAAACTATAATAGCAACAATAGCAATGATAATTTAAAAACAACAAGGATGATAATAATAATAAGTTTGGTTGGTTTCCTTTTGATACAATGATATTCTTGTGTGACATACTGTCTGCTTGATTTTGCTCACGTATGTCAGCTGCTGCTGACTCGGGGGAAACCAAAGTCCTTGCCCGCTGTGGTGCCCAGCCACAGCAGTAACCTCCAGGCGACAGTTGCAACTTCTCGCGCCTGGGCGGGCGCGAACCGCCGACCCCTCGGATGAGAGGCCGACACCGTTACCACTGTACAACCCCGGGAGGGATAATAAAAATGATAACAATAATAATAATAATAACAATAATAAGGATGATAATAATGATAAAATGAAAATATAAAAATAATAATAATATGATAAAAATATAGCAATAATAATATTAATATGAAAATATAATAATAAAAATGATGATGATAGCAATGACATCAATGGCTATAATGGAGTAGTAATAATGGTAATAATGTATTACTATAAAAATAATGATGATAATGATAATGACAATGGTAATGATGATGATGATGACAATGACGCGTTGTTGATTTGCTTCCGTACCTCCCTCATTTGATCAACACCGACACTTATCATGTGACTTAGATTATCTTACGTTTACCTCTTCGTCAGGATAGTTGACTAACACCTTGAGAGTGGCGATGGATTCCCTTTCAGCTCTTCGGGGGTGAGTGCAAGGTTCTTATTACGAAAGATATTAGCAAACACCCATGCTACCACTCGTACTGTAGCACCGTGGGCAGAGCAGGTCTAAGTTTCTTTCTATTTATTTTTTTTGAGCTATAAAGACAAACATTATATCTTATTAAAATCATCAATACTTAGAATATCCAACTTGTAAAACAATTGTTAAAGGGGAAAGTTCAGTGGATAAACCCAAGGTTTCTAAACCGACATTATATTTTTATTACTATTTTTTTCGCATCTAATCAATATTGAAGAAACATGTTTAAAACCCAAAAACTCTTCTTAATATCACCTTAGTTGGGCCTTTTTTTTCACAAGTCTCTATGATATTTAAAAGGGGTTGTAAGATCCCCCTAACAATACGGCGTCTCTGGTTTTCGGCCCGTCTCCTGCTACGTTCCCCAGCGCCCAGGCAGCTTGTTCACGCACCTCTCCCTCACTTGACTCTAGGATTTTTCACAAGTATAGGTATTGAACCAGACTCTGTTTGGGAGAAATGGGCGATAATTATTTTCTGTTGGTCACTCTCTTGCTCTTTTTTTGTCTCTCCCCAATTTCTCTTTCTCTCTCTCAGGGCCCGGGTTTAAGATTGGCTGATGCACAGTCTAATCATGCCCTTCGACCTCTCAGTAGTCCCCCCGCACACCCATTGTTTTCCACCTGCTGATTTAACCCTTAAACTCGTCTGTTTTCCCCTTGGCTCTTCCTATATTGTTCGTTTTATGAACTTTCCAGTGGTTCCTCTGGGTCCACCAAATGGGACCCCCACAGACTCTTCCAAGGGTCCCCCTCGACCCGACTAAAATTTCCCCTAGACCCTTCCAATGGTACCCACGGTCCAAAAAGTACCCCTCGGCTTTTAGAATATTCCAATGGTCTTTTTTTCGTAAGCGAAAATTTAACAATGCTTAAATGGCTACATCAATGTAGATTACGGTGTTCAATCTCATTTGTCCTAAGCATGTGCTTATAAAAAATTCCCCCCACCTCTCTCTCTCTCTCTCTCTCTCTCTCTCTCTCTCTCTCTCTCTCTCTCTCTCTCTCTCTCTCTCTCTCTCTCTCTCTCTCTCTCTTAATTCTTTTTTCACCTCCAGCCCTACGTACCTACGACAGCCCCCAGTCTGTTTAGAGTTCCCAAAGCTATATTTGGGCCCAAAACCCATGTAGCTTCAAATTGCAGCTTGGGACTGAAAATTGACGATGTTATTTATATCTAGAGGCTTGGCACCATATCAGATAATATTAAAACATGCCTTTCATATTCAGATATTAAATCATGCCTTTCATCTTTTAGATACCTATTTATACTGAGTAACAGGAAAACTAAAAGAAGGGAAATTTTTTTATATCATAATAACTTACTTGTCATTTTCCCTTGCATAAGGTAAGAGAGTTCAAAAATCCAGCTTCCAAAAAGCCCAATTGGTGGATTGGAATCTCTAGAAAGCATCTTTTGGGCTTTTATCGCACATGACATTTGCCTAGAAGAGCTTGGCTTCCGAGTCCTTTCACGATATTTTAAGAACTTCGGGGCTATCTTTCTTTTTCGACATCTTCTTCCTCATCATCGCCTCGGACCCGCCCTCTTCCACTGGTAACCCCTCTGGAGAACACAGTGTAGAGGGTTCAAGAAGGAAATGAGAGAGAAAGAAATAAGGTGGGGTAAAAGTAAAGGGGAAAGGGAAAATCAAAGAGAATAGAGAAACATGCAGTCAATAGAATTTTTTTTTTTGTAGCATATAATGACCAAATACCCCAGATGTAATATTTACCTATATGTGTATGCATATGTATATATATATATATATAGTATATTTTATATATATATATAAAAACATATATAATATATATATATATATATATTATATATAAATATATATATAATATAAAATATATATATATATAATATAGATCTATATATATATATAATATATACACACATGCATGCATATACATGTATTTTTATCTATTTCTTTCTCTCTCTCTCTCTCTCTCTCTCTCTCTCTATCTATCTATCTATCTATCTATCTATCTACTATCTATCTATCTATCTATATATATATATTTTATATATATATATATATAAAAATATATAAAATATAGCTATATATTTTATCTATCTGTCTAATCATCTATTATATATTCATGCATACAAATACATATCCACAGACACTCACACACAACACACACAAACACACACACACACACACACACACACACAACAAAACCACACACAAACACAAAATGTGGTTGTGTGTGTGTGTGTGTGTGTTTGCTGTATTTGTTGTATGTATAGTTTATATACAATTTCTAAAAATATATACATATATATATTATATATATATATATATATATATATTATATATAACTGTATATATATATATATATATATATATTATATATAATAATTTTATATATATATATACATATATAATACACCATGCATGCTTACTGTATTTCTATTTATTTTTTTTCTCTCCTCTCTCTCTCCCCTCTCTCTATCTATTATCTTCTATCTATCTATCATCTACTATCTATCTATCTATCTATCTATATAATATATATATATTATATATATATAATAATATATATTTATGTAAATATGTTTATCTATCTGTCTAATCATCTATCTATATTTCTGCAACAAATAAATATCCCAGACACTCACACCCACACCACACACACAAACACACACACACACACCACACACACACACACACATCACACACACACACAAACAATTGTGTGTGTGTGTGTGTGTGTTTTTGTGGTGTGTGTGTGTGTGTGTGTGTGTTGCATGTAATAGGTTATGTATATGTATGTATATTACAAAAATTTAATAAAAATACATATATAAATATATATATATATATAAATAAGATATATATATTATTATATAATTTATATATATAATTATAACTGTATTATATATAATATATATATATATATATATATATTATAATATATATAATTTTTTTTTATATTTATAAATACTCATTTAATATTTTTATTTAAAATTATATTTAAAAATTATCTATAATATATTATTTATATTATATTTTTCCCCCCCCACATATATATATATATATATATATATTATATATAATATATAATATATATATTATATTCAAAATATTTATATATTACTACATAGATTATATATATATTTTTATATATTATATATATAATTATATACATATATTACATATATTCCCTAATATATATATTTATATAAATATATATATATATTAATACATAATATACCAAAATATAACATACACACACACAAACAAACCCACAAAAACCAACACACATACACCACCACACACAAACACACACAAAATTATATAATATATAATATATTATATATAATTTAAAATTTTATGTAATATTATATATATTTTATAAATTATATATATATATAATATAGTTTTTTTGTGTGTGGGGTTTTGTGTGTGTGTGTGTATGTTTTAATTTGGGTGTGTTTTGTTTTTTTTTATATATTTTTATATTATATATATATATAATATTTATATTATAATTTTAATTATATATATATATGAATTATTATATATATATATATAATATTATATATAATTAAAATATATATTTTATATAATAATTTCTTATACTTATATATAATATAATATTATAAAATATTATATTAAAATATCATATATATATATATATATATATATATATATATATATATATATTATTTTATTTTTTTTTTTGTGGGGGGGGGCTTTTATATAAATATAAAAAAAAACATCCCCCAAAACAAAAAAAACCAAACATAGTTGGGTTTTTTTTGTTTTTTTTTTTTTTTTGTTTTTTTTTTTTTTTTTTTTTTTTTTTTTTTTTGTTGTGTTTTTTTTTGTTTTTTTTTTTTTTTTTTTCTTTTTTTAATTGTTTATTTTATATAAAATATTATTATAAAAATTTTTATATTTTTTATTATTTATTATAAATATTTTAAATATATATTTATATAAATTTTTTGTATATAATACTTTTTTAATTTAAAAAGTAACAACCCCCAACACCACACACACACACACACACACAAAAAAAAAAAAAAAAAAAAAAAAAAACATATTTTTTTTTTTATTTTTTTTTTTTTTTGTTTTTTTTTTGTGTGTGTGTGTGGTGGTGTTGTGTTTTTGGGATTCTCAATATTTTAATTATTTAACCCTTAAAAAATTTTCTATTTTATTTTAATTATTTTATTTTTATATATATTTTTTTTTATTATATATTAATAATTAAATTTAAAAATAATAATTTTTTAATAATAATAATAATATATTTATAAAAAAAAAAATAAAAAAAAAAAAAAATAATTATATCATATTGTGTATTATATATTATATAATATATATATAAAATTATATATATATTATATATATATATAAATTATACCCCTTATATTATAAAAAAAAAAAAACAAAAAATATATATTATATATAAATATAATTATTTTATATTTATATATTAAAAATATTATAAATATAAATTTAAAAAAAAAAAAAAAAATTGTTTTGGTGTGTGTTTGTTGTGTGTGTGTGTGTGTGTTTGTTTTTTGGGTTTTTAAAATTTTATAATTACTATAAAGTTTTTTATAAAATAATAAAATATTTTTATTTTTATATATTATAATTTTTTTATAAAAATTTATATTATATTTTATATAAAATCAATATAAAGAAAAGAAAAAAAAAAAAAAAAAAAAAAAAAAAAAAAAACAAAACCCCCAAAAAAAAAAAAAAAAAAAAAAAAACCCAAAAAAAAAACAAAAAAAAAAAAAATTTTTTTTTTTTTTTATTTCTTTTTGTGTATATTGGATATAAAAAAAAAATAAAAAAAAAAAATATATATATTTTAATATATATATAATATATATATATATATATATATGTATATTTTTATATATATATATTATTATATATATATTATATATATTTAATATATATATTATATATATCATAGCATAAAAATATAGGTAAATATTACATCTGCGGTACTTGGTCATTTATGCTACAAAAAAAAATTCTATTGACGCATGTTTCTCTATTTCTCTTTTTTTCCTTCCCTTCACTTTTACACACCCTTATTTTTTTCTCCTCTTTCCTTTTTGAACCCTCTACACTGTGTTCTCCAACGGGGTTACCAGGGGAAGGGGGCGGTCCGAGGCGATGAGAGGGAAAAAGATGTCGACAAAAAAGATGCCCCCAATTCTTAAAAAAATCGTGAAAGCTGGGGAAGCCATAGCTTTCTAGGGAAAACATTGCGATAAAAACCCGAAAGATCTTTTAGAATTCCAAACCCCCAAATTTAGGCTTTCTTGGGAAACTGGGTTTTTAAACCTCTTTTTACCCCTTATGCAAGAAAATGACAAATAATTTTTATGATAAAGATTTCCTTTTTTTGTTTTCCTTTTACTCAGTATAAATAGGTATCTGAAAAATGAAAGGCAGATTTAATATCTGAATATGAAAGGCATGATTTAATATTTCTGATATGGTGCCAACCCTAGTATAAAAAAATCCTCATTTTCAGTCCCAAGCTGCAATTTGAAGCTACATGGGCTTTGAAATAACTTCTGGGACTCTAAAAAGACTGCGCTTCGGGGACGTAGGGGGGGGGGGGGGGGTGAAAAAAGAAATTAAGAGAGAGAGAGAAGAGAGAAGAGAGAGAGAGAAGAGGAGAGAGAGAGAAGAGAAGAGAGAGAGAGAGAGAGAGAGGTGGGGGGAATATTTTTAAGCCAAAAGCTTAGGAAACTGAGATTGACCGTAATCTACATTGTGTGCCCTTTAAACTTGTTGAATTTTGCTTACGTAAAAAGACCTTGGGAAATTCTAAAACCGAGGGGGGACTTTGGACCGTGGTTACCCTTGGAAGGGGCTAGGGGAAATTTTTGTCGGTCGAGGGGGGCCATTGGAAGAGTCTGTGGGTCCCTTGGATGGACCGAGAGGAACCACTGGAAAGTTCATAAACGAACAATATGGAAGAGCCAAGGGGAAAACCAGACGAGTTAAGGGTTAAATCAGCAGAGTGGAAACAATGGATGTGCGGGGGGAACTACTGAGATGGTCGAAGGGGCATGATTAGACTGTGCATCAGCCATCTTAATCCGGCCATGAGAGAGAGAAAGAGAAATTGGGGAGAGACAAAAACAGAGCAAGAGAGTGACCAACAGAAAATAATTATCGCCCATTTCTCCCAAACAGAGTCTGGTTCAATACCTATACTTGTGAAACTCCTAGAGTCAGTGAGGGAGAGGTGTCGTGAACAAGCTGCCTGGGCGCTGGGGAACGTAGCAGGAGACGGCCGAAATCCAGAGACGCCGTATTGTTAGGGGGGATCTTACAACCCTTGTAATATCATAGAGACTGGTGAAAAAGAAGGCCCAACTAAGGTGATATTAAGAAGAGTTTGTTAAACATGTTTCTTCAATATTGATTAGATGCGAAAAAATAGTAATAAAATATAATGTCGGTTTAGAAACCTGGGTTTATCCCACTGAACTTTCCCCTTTAACAATTGTTTTACAAGTTGGATATTCATAGTATGTGATGATTTTAATAAGATATAATGTGTTGTCTTTATAGCTCATAAAATAATAGGAAAAGAACTTAGACCTGCTCTGCCCACAGGTGTCTACAGTACGAGTGGTAGCATGGGTGTTTGCTATATCTTTCGTAATAAGAACCTTGCACTCACCCCAGAAGAGCTGAAGGAATCCATCGCCACTCTCAAGGTGTTAGTCAACTATCCTGCGAAGAGGTCAACGGTAAGATAATCTAAGTCACATGATAGTGTCGGTGTTGATCAATGAGGGCAGGTACGGAAGCAAATCAACAACGTCATTGTCATCATCATCATCATTACCATTGTCATTATCATTATCATCATTATCGTTATAGTAATACATTATTTACCATTATTACTACTCCATTATAGCCATTGATGTCATTGCTATCATCATCAATTATTATTATTATATTATCATATTAATATTATTATTGCTATATTATTATCATATTATTATTATTGTTATATTATCATTATATCATTATTATCATCCTTATTATTATTATTATTATTATTATTGTTATCATTATTATTATCCCTCCGGGCTTGTACAGTGGTAACGGTCGGCCTCTCATCGAGGGGTCGGCGGTTCGCGCCCGCCCAGGCGCGAGAAGTTGCAACTGTCGCCTGGAGGTTACTGCTGTGGCTGGCACCACAGCGGGCAAGGACTCGGTTTCCGCCGAGTCAGCAGCAGCTGACATCACGTGAGCAAAATCAGCAGACAGTATGTCACACCAAATATCCATTGTATCAAATGGAAACCAAACCAACTTATTATTATTATCATCCTTGTTGTTATTATAATTATCATTGCTATTGTTGCTATTATAGTTTTTCATGCATCATCATATTACTATTGTTATCGTTATCATTATCACTGTTATCATATCATTACTATCATTATAACATTATGATCACTATCTAGATACCAGTGCTAGATAAATTTTAATTTGTTTGATTAACTATCGGTCTCTATCAGTCTGTCTTTCCAAACCCTTCTCTTTCTTTCCTTGATTCTGTTTTTCCATTGACCTTTATTACCATCTGTTATCGTCCCATTCCCCTTCTTGCAGTGGACGCTTTGTGGCCTTTCGTACCTGTCAGAGCAGGGCGATGAAGAGATCGAGGGAGTGCTCCGTGAGGACCTCCTTCCCGTCATCGTGCGTCACCTGGGGTCAGATAGGAGTCAGATGATTGTTCCTGCTCTACGGCATCAGGCAATATCGTTAGCGGCAACGACTTGCAGGTATAGTACATTTGATTTATGTCTAAGCGAGTGCGTAATACTACGTGGGATTTATAGTGCTTTTTCTTTCCTTCTTGTCTTCTCCTTTAGACCGTATCAGTCTAACATCAGCTACATATCTTGTATATGTTTTGAAAAATCAAAATCGTGTCCTTATGTCTTCGCGTTCAATCATCTAAGTCATTACGCTTCCAATCTT
>NW_023641640.1:0-10378 GCF_015228065.2 Penaeus monodon
TTTTTCCCCAAAAATTCAGAATAAAAAAGACACATGGATCACAGACATCGGTCGCATGTAATCCATCTTGTAACTTAAATGGAAAACACGACTGACGCCAGTTGTCTTGTTTTCGAGAGAAAATCTTGCGGGCTTCGATTTCTCGGTTCATTACACCGTCTCACAAGGATCAGCCGGAAGCTGTGAAGAAAATCTCCAGGACCTTATTGCCTCCGGACTACAAGTTTGACCAAAGGTTAGGGAACTTGTTTCTGAGGTCTGAATGCTCCGCTGCGTCTCTCTCAATATTAAAAGTATAATAATTATATATATTATCTATTTTCTCTTTAATATCTATATATATAGCGATATATATAAATATATATATAATATAATAACAATATATACATATATATATATATATATATATATATATAGATATATATAATACATAATATATATATATATATATATATTATATATATAGTATGTATTATATTATATATATATCTATATATATATATATATATATATATATATATTGATATTTTATATATAATATATATATATATATAAAAATATATAAGTATATATATACATACACACACACATATGTGTGTGTGTGTGTGTGTCTGTGTATACGCCGAGCAATATGGTAGGTCAATATGCAGATGCAGGCAATGGAAACAGTATGGTGTGTAACCTCGCCTCGCTCCCCCCCATGAAGAAGCTGTGTGCGCGCGTGTGTGTGTGTGGGATTGTATACACACAATTATAAACATAAGATTGTAGGTATGATCTGAAGTAATAGTATTGTCTCCGCCTGTCTATCTGTCTACTGCCATCCAAATTTTAGGATGATTATTTACTGCAGCTCAGTAATCATTATTATATATTACTTTATATATTTTGGAAATGCTTCACATTTACCAGATTGTCGTGGTTTTATAATCTAATACGCAGTTTCAAGATATTGTTGACCATTAGAATGCCTTTTGATTCAGATTGGATTCTATATCTTGCTGATATTTTTACAGGTAACAGTGACTAAATCTGTCACGGTTATCTTCTTCGTCTTTTTAATAACAATCTTTGTGAAATGTTTGATTCCCATGACATCACAGGCAAATGTAAACGTCATGTTTACTGTGTATACGAATATTCTTAAATATATTCTTTATATCACTTAAAATACCTCACACATTTTATACTTTAGTCTTTATGATGATGTAGTCATTAACTTGATATTAAGTTGTGATGGACTTGTTAAGAATTCTGAAAATACCATGCCGGAGAAAGGAGACAGATTGAGGTAAGAGGAAGGAAATCGTCTGAATTTCCATATCCTCCAAATGTGAAATGACACGTAATTTGCCGTGTCATTGGGCTAGAAACTTGGAATCGTGTGACAACGAACAGTGACTGACGGCATTTTCCTTGATGCTACAGAATCTCATGAGAAAGAAGATTTGATATTCTTTTTGTCTCATATAATGAGCAAAGAAGTGTTGAAGATAGGAGTGGCACAAAATAAACATCCATCTTTTCATTAACTGATGTTTAATCAAATGATTTAAGTGATGAATAGAGTGGATCGAAATTGTGTAAATACTGCGTATTACCATTATTATTATTAGATATAAAGATAACAAAGATGATATTGACAATTATTACTCATAATTATTATAATATGATCATGATTGTTATCTGTATAAAAAACGGCAATCCTCCCCCTCCTCATTATCACCATTGTCGTCATTATTATTTTATCATTTTCATCAGCGATATCAATATCATTGTTATCTTATCATTATTAATATCATTATCATCATCATTAGCATCATTATTATCATTATCATTATAATCATTATCATCATTTTATCATTATTATTACTATTTTCATCATTATTACTATTACTATTTTTATTCTTATTATTATCATCATCATCACCATTATCACACCATCATCATCATCATATCATCATCACCATTTAATAGCAACAGTAGTAGTAGTAGTAGTAATAATAATAATATCATTATCATCATTCATTTTCACCATCTTCATCATCATCATCATTATTTCATGATCATTATCATATCACTACTACTATAATCATATCATTATTAGCATAATCATTAATAATGCTTGTTATCATACTATGATAAATGTAAATGCTACAAATAACAAGAGGAAAAAAATATTTTAAATATGTCATCCCCCCGTCTTTAAAAAATCTCCCTGGGAAATTTAATTCATATAGAAACAAGGTTTAAATTAACCCTTAGAAAGTATCAAGAGGAAAACATCCCGGAGAGAAGGGGTCATTTATCTCCAAAGTTTGTTGTATACAACACTTTCACGAAGAGTCAAATGTCTCGATGTAACGCATCCTGAATAGAAATAATCCAGGTTTAAAAGAGAGAAAATTACACTGCGCATTTGCAGTGTGGATATGTATGCGTGCACTTATGCATCTGTATATATTATTATACGTCTTTATATTTCAAGAGTTCATTCATCACACGGCATTTGAGGCAAGCTTTTTATCGTCTTACCACGTTTAAATGCTACCATAGTTGGAAACGATTTCATATTTTTACAGTACGAAGCCAATCTGAGTTCCCAAGCCGTCACTATTATGGTTTTCCGTTAATAATGTATTGCGATTTTGTACTGACGATTAATACGTACCTCTTCCGCCTTTAATATTTCAAATGATGTTTCATCAAATAATAATATCAAAAGTATATAACCAAAAGTAAACTTGGAAGCAGCTAAGGCAAAAATTACAATCTATTCAACAGTGTTATAAGACGTAATGATAGACATACCATAAAATGTTCTATTTAAGAATAATTGCAATTTACGTTTTATACGGCCGTATTTACCTTATCACCACAGCTCGTCCCACTCACACATTTACGGATATCATGTAAGAATTGAAATTATTGATAAAATTAAGATAATCATACTGGTGTGTGGGTCTCTCTCTCTCTCTCTCTCTCTTTCTATATATTATATATATATATATATATATATATATATATATATATATATATATATATATATATATATATTTTTTTTTTTTTTTTTATACGGCAGCTTCATGTTTGAGCCGCCGTGATCACAGCATGATACTTAATTGTAGTTTTCATGTTGTGATGATATTGGAGTGAGTACGTGGTAGGGTCCCCAGTTCCTTTCCACGGAGAGTGCCGGTGTTACCTTTTTAGGTAATCATTCTCTCTATTTATCCGGGCTTGGGACCAGCATTGACTTGGGCTGGTTTGCCCATCCAGTGGCTAGGTAGGCAGTCGAGGTGAAGTTCCTTGCCCAAGGGAACAACGCGCCGGTCGGTGACTCGAACCCTCGAACTCAGATTGCCGTCGTGACAGCTTCAGTCCGATGCTCTAACCACTTGGCCACCGCGGCCCTATATATATATATATATATATATATATATATATATAATATATATATATATATATTATATCTACACACACATTATATATGTATATATATATTAATATATATATATATATATATATATATATATATATATATATATATATATATATTTTTATTTATTTTAACACACACACACACACAGAACACACACAGACACAAACCACACACACACACACACACACACACACACACACACACACCACACATGCCTTCATATTATACTTATATACACATATATCACTTGCACTGAATATATATAATATATATATATATAATATATATATATATATAATATATATTATATATATATATATATTATATATATATGAGTGTGTGTGTGTGTGTGTGTGTGTGTGTGTGTGTGTGTGTGTGTGTGGAATTCATGTCGAACAAATTGCAAGTACAACAACAAAGGGAAGTACAAGAAAACACACGAATTTGCGGAAGGCCTTTTCACATTTACTGCTTCATCACTGTATCGTGAAGAGTGTCGTGAAGAATCCAAAATTCTCAGTACACCTGGGCAATTATACGCGAGGCTGTATATACCAAAAGTTTATTAACCTGTAAAATGTTGAAAAATAACAAACAATTTCTCAATAATAACTAATGCACATGGACGTTATATGAAATATAGTAAACACAATTATTTCCATAATAATAATAAAAAATCCTTTACATAAAAACACAGTGATCAAATTTATTCCTGGAGAAAATAACGCAATATTTCATAAATCATTTCAAATTAGACAGAGAAAATATTACTTACTTACACCATCACGCATCCCAGTTCTAGTAGACAGGCAAGTCCTCATGGCAGAGTTCACAACAAACTCCTAAAACAAATATTAACTCTTGTGACATTTTGCCAGAAAGTTCCATCATTCATGATCATCTTTATCATTATTATTTACTGATAGTCATTTCATCTATTACAATACAACTGTAGAATAATGTCATTAAATGTTACATACCTTCAAAGTCTGTTTCAATATTCTGTTACTCCATAATACTGGAATGTTTATATACAACTCATCATGCCTTCCGCCAAAAAAAACATGGCGTACCCACGATGCTTTGCGGGAGATACTACAAAACAAAAAAATCACATTTTCAATTTTCTCTAAATAAATTAATTTCCATTTATTTTCAGATACCTATTATTTGCAGCACACAATAAACAAATAAACAATCAGGGCATATAAGACTAGAGCTACATAGAGGTATATATACATGTACTAGGCGGTCAGGTCACGTCGGTAATCAGGTGTGCGAGGACCGAAGGCGCTTTCATGCCGTGTTGTCGGAGGGCGCTGCAGCGTTGGTCGATACGTTGTTCATGGCGGCCACGTCCTGTATCGCCTATGTATACCTTACCTTACCGCAGCCACCGCAAGGTATGCTATACACCTGGCTGGAGGTCTGTTGTGGTCTGATTTCCTTTTTCCCCGATGATGTCTCCAATCTTCTTGCCAGAGGTGGTGGTTATCTTCACAATGCAATATATATACATACATACATATAGGGATATATATACATAAAATATATCATATTATATATATATATATATATATATATATATATTATACATATATATATTTTATACATAATATATATATTTAATATATATATATATATATATATATATATATATATATATATAATAATATATTATATATATATTTATATATAATAATATATAATAATATATGTATGATATTTAAAATTTTATATTAATATTTTAAAATTATATAATATATATATATAATATGTATTATATATATATTAATGTTATTATTTTATATATATTTAGTATATATTACATATAATGGATGTATATATATTGCATTGTTGGCCCACCAGGGCACACAATTATTTTTTCATGGCCAATTTTCACACGAGGACGTGCCCTTTTTGTTACTCTTATCTAATTATGTACAAATATACAAAACAGTATGTATCATATATGATATTATTTTTCCAAAACAACATTGTAAGGCAAACAATCAACAATAATTATACATATCTGATTTTCATATAGGGCATGTCCATTTTTCAGAAATATCTCCAAGTTTAATGATATTGTCCATTTTAAAGTCCCTGTTATTTTTAAAGGGTATGTCCATGTTTTATAAATTACATTTAATGTATACATATACAAGATGCAATTAGTTTTTTTCATCTTCAGTTTGAGGTAACGTATTCAAAATTTTTTAAAATGTGGTCCTATACAGTTCCCATACTATTCTCTTCACGACGTCCTTTCCATGTATTGTTTAGTAATGAAACAGCATGTCACAGTGCAGTCCATGTTTAAGTTCAAGTCCAATTTCACACGAGGACGTGTCCATTTTTTTAAGAATTACACTTTATATATAAAAGTACAGTACATGACAGTATGTATGTATTTTATGATTTAATTACCTTGGAAATTCACTTAACTAAAATAATAAAATAACAATGTCACAGAGCAATCACTCAGCAATAATTATACTAGTTCGATTTTCATATTTGGACATGTCCTTTTTAAGGAACATGTCCAAGGTTTTAATGGATATGTCCATTTTTAAAGGCATGTCTATTTTTTAAGGAGCATGTCCAAGTTTTAATGGACATGCCTATTTTTAAAAAGGCATGTCTATTTTCTAAGGAGCATGTCCCAAATTTTAATGGACGTGTCCATATTACACATTTTTTAAAGGGAAAGTTCAAGTTCCAATGGACATGTCATGTTTTAAAGGGCAAAGCCCAATTTCTAAAGGTCATGTCTATTTTTTTATACATACTCTTCATTCATGCATGTACAGGATACAAGTTGGTATATTCATCCTCATGTTTGGTGAAGTAAAAGTATTCATTGTTAAGGGAATTGTCTATTCCCCAGAAACCCGATGAGGTATTCTGAGGAGAAATTATTAGAGGAACTAGAGAATTTTAAAGTAGTGGCAGTAAAACGTTTTAAGAAATAAGTTGATGGCTTCGAACAGTCGACACCAGCTCTCCTTTTAACTTTTAACACGTTAGCCCTTCCAGAATCAGTTAAGTTGGCATGGTAAACCCCCTCAAAGTAAAGCCATATGTGCCCAACCCTATGCGATGACTTCCACTGCCAGGGTTATAGGCATGGAGCCAACTTTGCCGTTTTAAAGAAAATAGTCAACCCGAGTATGTGCAAAGTGTGGTACAACAGGTCATCAAGGAGATGACAACTGTCCAGGTCCAATATGCTGTTCCCACTGCAAAGAAGTCATGAAGCTTCTTCAAGGCAATGTAAAAGTACAAATTTGAAAAGAAGTATTGTAATAAGGAGCAAGGAGAAAGTTAGTTTTCCCGAGGCAAAGCGACATGCCTGTGTGCTGTTGCACAGTCAGGTAAGTCCTTTGCTTCGTTTCTACCCTATCCTCCCTCACACCAACCCTTGCCCTCCAGGCTTCTTACACCACACACTCTGCCACTTCCTTTAAACCTCAGTCCAGATTGCTGACAAAACCTTTTTTTTTTGGTTGTTCCACCAAAGGGGAGTAGGAGTGAGTGGTCTATTGAGGAGACTCCTCCTCCCAAAGTAAGGTCCCTGGAGCCATCATTTAAGGCTTCAGGGCCTCAATGGTGAAAAGCTCCAGTTTGCCACCATCCACAGGGATGTGGTGTGCAGGTAAAGGAATCCTGAGCCTACTAAAAAAAAAAATCCGCTTAGAGTGGGTCTTTGGAGCCGTCAGGAAGGGCTCCTGGGGCCTCAAGCTGCCACCACATACACAGGGGCCTCCGCTGCTAGACAGAATACCCCAGAAGTAAAGGCTCAGGTTCATTCTTTGCCCAGATAAAGAAATCCTGAGCCTAGTTCCACAAGTAAACAGCCCTTAACCCTTTCCCTGTCATCCCTCCAGAGGTGAACATTTTTCTAGCTGTCACAGGTCTTTGATATTTTTTCGTTTTTTTTTTTTCAATAGCAGAATTTACGTTAATTTGAGTAGCCAGATTTACTAAGGAAGGGTTTAGAGAACACGCTAGAATAAAAATATTTTAGATACATTTTTATTATTCGTTCTTATGAGGACATAGATATTGGAATTACTCGTATGTCAGGCAGGGGGAACCGGCAGCGAGTAAGCATAATCTTGGGCCTGAAAACTGTGATGAAAAGGTGTGAATCCCCAACCCAACAGACATATCTCGGCCTTCAATATTCCGATAGAGTCACATGATCTGATCCGGTACTTCTGTCAAAGGAACAATCAAAGAGAAAAAAAAATATTCTAAATATGTGATGGGGCCGTAATTATCTTCTAGTGTTTTTTCATATATACATTATTAATTTTTTCATAAGTAAAAAAAATAACATTCAAAATTTCCCGCGTGCATGCATACAGAGGGCACGCACGCGCACATTTATATATATAAAAACGCTTTATATGTATTTCTATATCCGGTCTCTCTTTCTCTCTCTCTCTCTCTCTCTCTCTCTCTCTCTCTCTCTCTCTTCTATATATATATAATATATATAATATATATATATCTAATATATATTAACTATGCATATATATATATATATTTGCAAGTTCAAGCCCATTATGGACCTTTGATAAAAGGACCTCATGGAGGGTTTGCAGTAATGGTACGTCAGGATATCCTTCCAGGCCATCCATGAAAGGGTGTGAGAATAGGCTTGACATGACCTTACAAATGTTGCATCCATTTACCTTCCTCCACATAATCTCAACATAAATGATTTGGAAAAATCTACCTGGGCAGTTGCCACGTCCATTTTCTACTTTTTGGGAGATTTCAATGGTCAGCATCACCTCTAGGGAGACACTTTGTGCAACCTTCGAGGAAGGGCCTAGGAGTTTCCCTTTTTCTTAAGAGTAGATGCAGTTTTACTAAACAGTGACACTCCCACACATTTCCAAAATTTAAACTGGCACATTTCCAATATAGACCTATCAATAGGCTCACCTGATTCACAGATAAACTTCAAATTGGGAGGTCATGTAAAACTTAATGGAACGACCACTTTCCCAAAACTTTTGGAGGGGGTGAATGGTATTTAGTCAATAGAGTGCAGAGATGGCGACTTGAAAATGCGGACTGGAATCTTTTAGATCAACTGCAGTATTCAAGGACCTGTGAATGATTTCCAGTGTGTTCAAGATGCTGTAATCACTTCACATCACGAATTCACCTAACAGCAGAAGCATCCATTCCTAGTAGCGGGCATTACCGTCGACCTCCGGTACCATGGTGGTCTGATGAATGCCAAGGAGCTGTCAGAGCAAGAAAAGCTGCATTAAGGCAGTGTGAAATAATGCCCAGCATTCTAACCTTGATCAATTACAAAAAGACCCGAGCCAAGACCAGGTGAGTGCTAAAGAGGCTAGACGAAACGTCGTGGAGACAGTATTACTCCTCAATTAACTCTGGACCCCTTAGCATGGCTATGGGACAAGGTGCGTAAGTCACTGGAAAGAGCACATCACTGTCACAACCTGCTCTGAAGATAGATGGCATAATCATCACAGACAAAAAAGGTGTTGCAAATGAGCTAGCTAAATCCATGGCACAGATTCTCTGGAGCATCTTACACTGCTCGATTCTCCACTCTTCGGGCTGAACAGGAACAACACCCAGTGTCTTCTTCAGTAGGACTGCAGCAGATCTTCCATACAACTTGCCATTTTTGCGCAAGGAGATGGACTCTGCTTTGCAGCTCTGCCGAAAGACTCCCCCAAGGAATGGAAGATATTCCATACCAAATGATATCTCACTACCAGAGAGCTCCCAGAAGTTCCTGTTGGACCTATTCAATAGGATATATAGGGGGGCACAGTGCCATCCGCATGGAAAGAGGCTATAATCTTTCCCTTTTCCTTAACCTGGCAAAGATCCCTTCCACACCGGGAAATTACAGCCCATGGAGAAAATGGTAAACTTAGGTTGACATGGCTGCTAGAAACGAAAAACGTGCTGACCCCATATCAATGTGGTGAAGACCTGAAAGCCATAGTACATATTCTAAAAGCTTCATTATGAACTGAGTCCAACATCCGAAAGAACAGTGTGAGTTGCAGTGAATAAGCCTCACATCCATAATCAAGCTTACTACGAATAAGCACTCGGTAAAGCCGCAGAAGCGTTGTGCGGTCTGCACCCCAAGATAGATGTGAAAGCACCCACAAAATACTAAGCGCTTTTGTCCCTTTTCACTTTTAACTGTTTGATGTGAGGCACCCCTGTAAGCCTTAAGTCAAAAATTTGACCGAAGTACTTCACCTCTTGGACAAATTGCTCCCAAATAGAAGGATGAAACTGTTTCCCACCTGAACTCTAAATTTCCTGTTAGCAAGGAAGCTTGTATGAAGGTAGGTAATGCTCCTCTTAAACCAATGTTATACAGCTTCAAGAGTATGCCATGCTTCCAAGGGTATTGTAAGCGTTTTCTAGGTAAAGAAGAATACTAACATGTGACGTCACTGTGGGAAAAGGGAAATTTTGCAAAGCAGTTTCCATTCTTAAAAGGCATGTGATCGATCTCAAACTTCTAAACCTATATTGACATAGGGTCAGAAAGTTTTTTTCTAGCAGCCATGTCAACCTGAAAGGTTAGGTTATGTTATGTTAGGTTAGTTTTGGTTACGTTACGTTACGTTAGGTTAGGTTAGGTTAGGTTGGTTAGGTTAGGTTAGGTTAGGTTAGGTTAGGTTAGGTTAGATTAGGTTGGGTTAGGTTAGGTTAGGTTTAGTTAGGGTTAGGTTAGGTTAGGTTTTGATTTAGGTAAGGTTAGGTTAGGTTAGGGTTTGGTTAGTTAGGTTAGGTAGGTTAGGTTAGGTTAGGTTAGGTTTTGGTTTTGGTTTTTGGTTTGGTTTTGGTTGGGGTTGGTTGGTTAGGTTAGGTTAGGTTAGGGGTTTTTGGTTAGGGTTAGGGTTAGGTTAGGTT
>NW_023641641.1:0-10378 GCF_015228065.2 Penaeus monodon
TTTTCCTATTTTAAAAATTTGAAATTTTTTGTGTTTGTGTTTTTTTTTTTATTTTTTTTTTTGGGGGGTTTTTTGGGGTGGTGGGGTTTTTTCCCCCAAAATAAAAAACGGGAAAAATAAAAAAAAAAAAAAAAAAAAAACAAAAAACCCAACAAAAAAAAAAAAAAAATAATAAAAAAAAAAAATAATAAAATTTTTAAAAAAAAAAAAAATTTTTTTTTGAAAAAAATAAAAAAAAAATTTTTTAAAAAATTTTAAAAAAAATAAAAAAAAAAAAAAAAAATTTTTTTTTTTTTTTTTTTTTGTGTTTTGGGGGTTTTTTGGGAAAAAAATAAAAAGGGGGGGGGGGGGGGGGGGGGGGGGGGGGGGGGGGTTTTTTTTTTTTTTTTTTTTAAAAAAAACCCCCCCCCTTTTTTTTTTTAAAAAAAAAAAATTTTTAAAAAAAAAAAACAATAAAATTTTTTTTAAAAATAAAAATAAAAAATATTTTAAAATAAAAATAAAAAAAAATTTTTAAAAAAAAAAATTATAAAAAAATTTAAAAAAAAAAATTTTTAATAATATAAAAATTTTTTAAAAATTATATATATTTTTTTTTTTAAAAATTATTATTTTAAAAGATTTTTTTTTTTTTATAATTTTTTAATTATTATATATATAAAAAAAAAATTTAAAATAAATATATATTTTAAAAAATTAAAATTATAAAAATTTTTAAAATTATTTATATATATAAAATATATATTTTTTTTGTTTTTTGTTTTTTTTTTTTTTTTGGTTTTTTTTTAAAAAATAAAAAAATTTAACCCCCAAAAAAAAAAAAAAAAAAAAAAAAACAAAAAAAAGAAAAAAAAAAAAAACCCCCCCAAACAAACCCCCCAAAAAAAAATATATAAATTTTAAATAAAATATAAAAAATATTTTTAAATAAAATCAAAATAATTATTATAAAAAATAAAAATTTTTTATATAGAATTATTTAGTATTATATTTTTTTAATTAACTTTTTAAATATAAATATTTTAAATTTAAAAATAATATATTTATATATATTTAAATTTTTTTTGTTTTTTTTTTTGTTTTGGGTTGGGTGTGTTGGGTGTGTTGTTGTTTTTTTTTTGTGTTTTCGAAAAAAATTTGTGTTTTTTTTGGTGGTTTGTTTTTGTGGTTTTTTGGGTGTGTGTGGTTGTGTTTTTTGTGTGTGGGGGGGGTGTTTTGGGTGTGGGTGTGTGTGTGGGGGGTGGGGGTGGTGTGGTGTGGTGTGTGTGTTTTTTTTAAAATATAATATATAATTTTTATAAAATTTGGGTTTTTTGGTTTTGTTTTTTTTTTTTTATATTTTTTAATATAAAATAAAAAATTTAATTAATAAATATATTAATATTTTTTGATAAAAAAGAAAAAAAAAAAAAAATTTATATAATATATATATATATAATTTTTTAAAATATATATTATATAATATATATATTATATATTATTTTAAATATATTTTTATTTTTTTTTGTTTTTTTGGGGTTCTTTTTTATTTCTTTTTTTTTTTTTTTTAAAAAAAAAAACAAAAAAATTTTTTTTTTTAAAAAAAAATTATTTATTTTTTTATATATTATATAAAAAAAAATTTTTATTTTTTTATATATATTATATATACATATATATATAAATTTTAATTTTTTAAAAAAAGAAAAATAAATTTTTAAAAAAATATAATATATAAAAAAGGGTTTTTTTTTTTTTTTTTTTTTTTAAAAAAAATAAAAGAAAAAAAATAAAAAAAAAAAAAAAAAAAAAAAAAAAAAAAAAAAAAAAAAAAAAAAAAAAAAAAAATATTATATATTTTTTTATTTTTTTTTTAAAAAAATTTATATATATTTTAAATAATATATATAATATATATATATATATATTATATATATTTTTTTTTTTTTAAAAAAAAAAAACCCAAAAAAATTTAAAAAAAAAAAAAAACCCCCCCCCCCCCCCCAAAAACAAAACAAACAAAACAAACCAAAAAAAAAAAAAAACCCCCCCCCCCCCCCCCCTTTTTGGGTTTTTTTGGGTTTTATTTTTTATGTTTTTTTTTTTTTTTTTTTAAAATTTTAAAAATATAAATATTTTAAAATATAAAATAATTTTTTTTTTTTGGTGTGTGTTGGGGGGTGTGTGGTGGGGGGGTTTTTTTTTCTTTGTTTGTGTGTTTTATTTAAAAATTTATATAAATAAAAAAAAAGGGGGGGTTTGGGGGTTGGGGGGGGGGGGTGTTTTGGGGTTTTTGGGGGTGTTTGTGTTTTTTTGGGGGGGGTGGGGTTTTATTTTTTGCATTTGGGGGTTTTTTTTTTTTTTAAAAAAATATTTTTTAATAAAATAATATAATAAATATAAAAAATTAAAATTTGGGTTTTATAATTTTAAATTTTAATAAAATATTTTTTAAAATTTAAAATATAAAAAAATTTTTTAAAATATAATATAATAAATATATAATATATATATTTTTATAAAATATTAAAAATATTATATTTTTTTTTATTTTTTTTTTTTTGTGGTGTGGGGGTTCCTTTCCCTTTTTTTGGGAAAAAAAAATTAAAAAAATAAATAAAAAAACAAAAAAAAAACCCCCCAAAAAAAAAAACCCCCCCCAAAAAACCCACACCCCAAACACACCCCCCCAAAAAAACCCCCACAAAAAAAAAAAAAAAAAAAAAAAAAAAAAAACAAAAAAAAATAAAAAAAAAAATAAAATAAAAAAAAAAAAAAATATAAAAAAAATTTAAATATAAAAATTTTTTGGGTGGTGGGGGTGGGGGTTTGTGGGGGGGTTTTTTTTAAAAAAAAAAAAAAAAGGAAAAAAAAAGGGGGGGGGGGGGTTTTTTTTTTTTGGGGGGGTTTTTTTAAAAAAAAATTTTTTTTTAAAAAAAAAAAATCCCCTAAAAAAAAAATTTAAGAAATAAAAAAATAATAAAAAAAAATAAAAAAAAATTAAAAAAAATAAAATATAAATTAAAAAAAAAAAAAAAAAGGGGTGGGGGGGTTTTTGGGTGTGTGTGTGTTGTGTTGGGGGGTGGGGTGTGTTTGGGTTTTTTAAAAAAGGGGTTTTTTATATAAAAAAAAAAAATTTTTTTTTTTTTTTTTTTTTTTTTTTTTGTTTTTTTTTGGGGGGGGGTTTTTCCAAAAAAAAAAAAAAAAAAACAAAAAAAAAAAAAAAAAACAAAAAAAAAAAAAAAAAAAAAAATAAAAAAAAAAATATAATTAAATAATATTAAATTATTATTATAAAAAATTTATTCAAATATAAATTATTAAAATTTAATAAAAAAAAAATTTTTATAATTATATTTTATATATAATTTAATATTTTTTTTTGTTAAACTTTTTTTTTTTTTTTTTTTTTATTTTTTTTAATAAATATATAAAAAAGGGTTTGAAAAAAAAAAAATAAAAAAAAAAAAGCAAAAACAAAAACAAAAAAAAAAAAAAAAAAAAAAAAAAAAAAAAAAAAAAAACCCCCCAAAAACAAACAAAAAATAAAAAAAAAATAAAAAAAAAATATAAAATTATAAAATATAATTTTAATAATAAATTATATACATTAATAATATATATTAATATATAAAAAAAATATAAAAATTTTTAAATATATATTTTTTGTGGGGTTGTGTGGGTTTTTTTTGGTTTTTTTTTATATATAAAAATTTTAATATATAAAAATTTTTAAATATATATATATATAAAATAAAAATTTTGTTTTAATATATAAATAATATAAAATTATAAATAAAAAAATAAAAAAAAAAAAAAAATAAATATAAATTTTTTTTAAATAAATATATTTTTAAAAAAATATTTATTAAATTTATATTATATATAAATTTTATATAATATATATTAATTTTTTAAATAAAATTGGGGGGGGTTTTTTTTTTGTTTTGGTGTTGTTTTTTTTTTTTATGTTTTTTTTTAAAAAAAAAATATAATTTCTTTAAAATATAAAAATTTGTTTTTTTTGGGTGGGTTTTTTTGTTTTTTTATTTTTTTTTTTTTTTTTTTTATTTTTTTGTGGTGTGGGGTGTTTTTTTTTTTTATATATATATTATATTATAAATAATTATATAAAAATTTATTTATATTTATTTAAAATTTAAAAATATATTATTTAAAAAATTATATATAAAATATAAAAAATAAAATATTTTGGGTTTTTTGGGGGGGGAAAAAAAATTTTTTTTTTTTTTTAAAAATTATAATATTAAAAATATTAATATATAATATATAAAAAATTTTTATTTAATGAAAATAATAAATAAAAATATATATATATATATATATATATATATATATATATATATATAAAAATTTTTATTTATTATATAATATATATATAATTTTTTTTTTTTTTTATATTTTTTTTTTTTATAATATATAGGGGTTTTATTGAATATTATTAAAAATTTTTCATATATAATATATATTTATATTTTAAATATATATATATAATAATAATAAATTTGGGGGGGGGGGTTGTGGGGGGGGGGGGTTTTTGTTTTTTTTTTTTTTTTAAAAAAAATACAAAAAAACGAAACAAACAAAAACCCATAAAAAAAAAAAAAAATAAAAAAAAAAAAAAACAAAAAAAAAAAAAAAAAAAAAAAAAACCCCCCCCCTTTTTTTTTTGGGGGTATAATATATATAAAATATATAATAATTATTAATTATATATAAATTATATTTAATATATATAATTTTTTTTTTTATATATTAAAAAATTATAAAATTTTGTTTTTTTTTTTTTAGGGGGCCGGGGAGGGCAAAACAAAAAACCCAAACAAAAAAAAAAAAAAAAGGGGGGGGTTTTTTTGTTTTTTTTTTTTTTTTTTTTTTTTTTTTGTTTTTTTTTTTTTTTGTTTTTTTTTTTATTTTTTTTTTAAAATTATTATAAAAATATTTTAATTTTTTTTTTTTTATATATTTCACTTTTTTTAAAATTTTTAAATAAAAATATTTAAAAATAATTTTTAAACAAAAGTTTAGAAAAAAAATTTTTTTCCTTTTAAAACAACTTTTTTTATTTTAATAATTTTTTCTTTAAAAATTTATTTTTTAAATTTTTTTTTTTATAAAAAAAATAATTTAATGGAAATTTTTGTTTTTTGGTTTAAAATTTTTTTGTTTTGGGGTGTGGTGGGTTTTTGGGTTTTGGGGGGGGGGTTTGGGGGTTTTCCTTCCAACCCCCCCTGAAACCCAACCCAAAACCCCAAACCCCCAAAACAAAAATTTAAATATTATATTATATAAAATTTTTATTTTTTAAATTTTTAAAATAAAAAATTTATTTTAAGAAAAAATTTAAAAAAACTAAAATTTTTTTTTTAAAAATTTTAAAAAAAAAAAAAGTAAAAAAAAATTTGTAAAAGAAAAAAAGGGTTGTTTGTTTTTTTTGGGGTTTCTGCTTGTGAGTGGTTTCCCATATAACAAAAGGGTTAAAAAAATTAATTTTTGTGGTTGGGGGGTTGGGTTTTGGGGGGTTTTGGGGGGGGGTGTAGGGTTTGGTTTTTTTAAAAAAAAAATTTTTTCAAATTTTTTATAGATATTTGTTGTTTAAAAAAAACCCCTTTTTTAAACATTTTTTAAAAAAAAAAAAAAAAACTTGGGTAAAATTTTTTAAAAAAAAAAATTTAAAAATTTTTTTATTTTTTTTGGGGGTGTTGTGTTGGGGGGTTTGGGGGTTTTTGGGGGGTTTTTGGGGGTGGGGCTATAAAAAAGTTTAAAATTTTTTAAAAAAAAAAAAATTTTTAAAGGGTTAGAAAAAACCCAAAAGAAACCCCAAAAACCCCCAAAAAAAAAAACCCCCACCCCCACCCAAAACCCCCAACACCCCCAAACAAACCCCCCCACAAAAAAACCCAAAACCCAAAAACAAAACAAAAAAAAAAAACCCCCCCAAAACCAAAAAAACCCCCACTAAAATTTTTTTTTAAAATAATTTAAATTTTAAAATTTAAATTTTTTTTAAAAAGTTTTTTATTTTTTATTTAAAAATAATATAAAAAAAAATTAAAATTGGTGGGGGGGTTTGGGTTTTTGGGTTTAAAATTTTAAAAATTAAAAAATTTCCCCAAAAAAAATTTAAAAAACAAAATTAAACTTTTTTTTAAAATTTTTTTAATATTGAAAAACCTTTTTTGGGATTTTTTTTTTGAAATTTTTTAATTTTTAAAAAAAAAAATTTTTTTTTAAAAATTTAAAAAAAAAAAAAAAATTTTTTTTTGGGGGGGGTTTGGGTGGGTGGTGGGGGAATTTGGGGTTTTTTTAAAAAAAAATTTTTTTAAATTTTAATTTTTAAAAAATATTTATTTTTTTAAAATTAGGGGTTTTTTTTTTTTTGGGGTTTGTGTGTTTTTGGGGTTGGTGGGAAAAAAAATTTTTTGTGGGGGGTTTCAAAACTTTATTTATTTTAAAATTTTTTAAATATAAGAAAAATTTTTTAAAATTTAAATTAAAAAATTCCCAAAAATTTTGAATAAAAATTTTGGGTTTTTTTAGAAGACTATTTTGTTTTTTAAAAAAAATTTTAAAAAAATTTTTTTAATTAAATTGAATTTTATTTTATTTAAAAATTTTAAAAGGGGGGTTTTTGGGTTTTGGGTGTTTTTTTGGGGTTTTTTTTTAAAAATTTTTAAATTTTTTTTAAATTTAAGAATAAAAAAGGGGGGAAAAAAAATTTGCCCCCCAAAACCTAAACCCACCCCCCCCCAAAAACCCCAAACCCCCAAAAACCCAGAACTAAAAAAAACGAAAAACCCCCCAAAACCGCCCCCAAAGACAAAAAACCCCCCCCAAAACCACCCCAACCCAAAAAAAAATTTTTAAAAAAAAAATTTTGTTTTAATTAAAAAATTTTAAAATTTAAAAAAAAAAAGGGGAAAAAAAAAAATTTTTTTAAAATATTAAAATTAATTTTTAGTTTTTGGTTTTTTTTTTTTTTTTTTTTGGGGGTTTTTGGGCCTTTTTTATTAAAAAAGGGAACAAAAGGTTGGGGGGGAAGAACCGGGAAAAAAGCGGGGACGGGGGGGGTTTTGCCCTGGGGGGGCCCTTTGTGACCTGATATAAAATTTTTGTTTCCCGTTATAAGGTTTTTGGGGTGAATTTTTTTCCCCCTTTGGGGAGGGGGAAAAAAGAAAAGGGGCGGTTTTTTTTTAAAAAAAGGGGCGTTTTTTGTGGGGCCGTGGGTCCCCCTTTTTTTTATCCCTGTTCCCGCCCTTTTAAAATTTTTTCCCTTTTTTGGGGGGGGGGCCGGGGCCCGCGCCCTGGTTCAGAGGGGGGGAAAAAATTTATATAAATTTTAGTAAAATGGGGAAAAAGGGAAAATATAAAATATAATAAATTATATAAAATTTTTAAAAAAATACGGGGAAACAAACAAAGGAGCAAAATTCTAATACAAAAAAATTTTTTAATTTTGATTTTACAACAAAACCCATTTTGAAAGGAAAAAACACATAAAAAAATAAATAAAAAATGATAATAATTAACATTCACCTGAAAATAAGGGGAAAAACTTTCAAGGGGGAATTTAAACAAAAAAGGTTTAAACAAAATGTAATTTTGGGGCTGTGGGGGTTTTTAAAAACCCCCTTTTTAAAATTTTAAATTTTAAAAAAAATTTTTTAATATGGGGGAAAAAGGCAAAATTTTTTTTTAAATTTTTAGTTGATTTTCAAATTTAAAAAAAATTATTAAAAATATAAAAAAAATTTTAAATTTAAATCTGGTTGCCCCGGGGGGAAAAAATATAAATTTTTTCCCCCAATTTTTTTTTTCCCCCCCAATTTAAAAATAAATTTTTTAAACCCTTTTTAAAAAAGGGCCCCAAAAAAAGGGGCCCCGGGGAAAAAAACCCCAAAACCCCCACGGCCAAACCCCCAAAAAACCCCCCAAAAAACCCGGGCCCAACCAAAAAACCACAAAACCAAAAACCCCAATGGGTTTTTATTAAAATTATTTTTAAAAAAATTAATTACCCCCACCCGGGGAACTAAATAAAAAAAATAAAAATGGCCCAAATTTCCAATTTTTTTTTTAATTTTTTTAAAATTTTAAAAAGGGGGAAATTTCCCCCCCCTTTTTTTTTTTTTTTCCCCCCCCCAAAAAAAAAAAAAAAAAACCCCCCCCCCCCCCCCCCCCGGGGGGGGGGGGGGGTTTTTGGGTTTTTGGGGGGGGGGGGGGGGGGGGTTTTTGTTTTGGGGGTTTTGGGGGGTGGTGGGGGGGGGGGGGGGAAAAAAATCTTTTTTTAATTGGGGAGGGATTAAAAAATTTTTTTTAAATAAAAAATTTTTCCCTACAATAATTTTTAAAATTTTTTTTTAAAATTTATTTTTTAAAAAAAAAAACCCCAAAAGGGTTGGGGTTTTTTTAAAGGGGAAGTGGGAAAGGGGGGTCAAAACCCCTGACGGGGAACCCCGGGGGGTTTTGGGGATGGGAACAAACCCCCCTTGGGTGCCCCCCCCGGGGAAAGGGTGGCAAAAATTTTTTTGGAAAAAAAAAAAAGGGGGAAATGAGTTTTGGGGGGCCCGGGGTTTTTGGGGGGGGGGGGGGAGGGGGCCGGGGAGGAAAAAAATTTTTCCGCCCCGGGGGAAACCCCCAGGAAAGGGTTAAATGGAAAAATTTTAGGGAAAAAGGAAAGGGGGGCCCCTTTAAAAAAAAACCCCCCAAAAACCCCCGGGCCCCAAAAGCCGGGGTTTTTTTTTTTTTTTTGGGGGGGGAGGTTTCCCCCAAAAAAAATTTTCCCCCAAAAAAAGGACCCCCCGGGGTGGGCCCCTGTTTAAAAAAAAACTTTAAAAAAGGGGGGGCCGGGAAAAACCCCGGGGGGGAAAAAAATTTTTTTTGGGGTTGGTTTCTTTTGGGGGGTTTTTTTTCCCTTTTTTTAAATTTAGGGTTTTTTTTTTTTCCATGAAAAAAAGGGATAAAATTTTAAAAAAAAAATTTTTTTAAAAAAAAAAATTTTTTTTTTTTAAATTTTTTTTTTGTTGATCAATTTTTTGGTTTTTTTTGGCAAATTGGGTCCGGGAAATTTGGGTTTCCCCTTTTTTTTTTTCCCAAAATTTCCCAAAATTTTTTCCCAAAAATTTTAAAAGGGGGGAAACCCCTTTAAAATTTTTAAAAAAAAACAAAAAAAAAAAAAAAAGGGGTCCCAATTTTGGGGCTTGGGGGGAAGGGGGTTTCAAGGGGGTTTTTTTAAAAAAGGGGAATTCCAGTTTTAAAACTTTGGGAAAAAACCATAAAGGGGGGGGGTTTTGGGGGGGTTTTGAAATTTTTTTTTTAATTAAAAATTTTTTTTGCCAATTAAAAGGGCAGCCCCCCCCCCCAAAAAACCCCCCCCAAAAGCCCCCCCCAAACCCCCCCCAACCCCCAAAAAAAAAAAAAACAAAAATAAAATTTTTTTAAAAAAAAACCCTTAAAAACCCCAAAAAAAAATTTTTAAAATTTTTTTTTAAAAATTTTTTTTACTTAAAAAAATTTTATTTTTTGGTTGGGGTTTTTTTGGGGGGTGTTTTGGGTTTTTTTTTTTTTTTTAAATGAAAATAAAATTATAAAAAAATGGGTTTTTTTGGTTTTTTTTTGGGGGGGGGGTTTTTTTTTTGGTTTGGGGTTTTTTTTTTTGGGGGGGGTTTTATTGGTTTGGTTTTTTTTTTTTTTTTTTTTTTTTTTAAAAAAAGATTTTTTTATTTTTTATTAAATTTTTTTTTTTTTGGGGGGGGGGTTTTTTTTTAAATTTTTTTAAAATAATAAAATTTTTTTTGTAAAATTTTAAATTAAAAAAAAAAAAAATTTTTTATAATATATAATATAGGTATAAAATAAACAAAGTGAAATAAGGGAAATATAAATAAAAATATAAATTTTTTTATTTTAAAAATATAAAATATAATATAAAATTTTTTATTAAAATATATATTTTTTTAAAAAAAATAAGGGGGGGAAAAAAAAAAAAAAAGGGGAAAAAAAAAAAAAAAAAAAAAAAAAAAAAAAAAAAAAAAAAAAAAAATATAAAAAATTTTTAATAATAAAAATATATAAATTTTTTAAATTTTTTTTATATTAAAAAAAATATAAATAATATATTAAATAAAATTTTTTTAATTATAATTTTAAAATATATATATAAATAAAAACTTTAAGGTATTTTGGGTGTTTTTGTTTGTGTTGTTGTTTTATTTTTTTATATATAAAAATAAAGGAAAAAAATAAATATATAAAAATTTTGTGTGGTTTTTTTTTGGTGTGGGTGGGGGTGTGGTGTGTGTGTGTGTGTGTGTTTGGGGTGTGTGTGTGTGTGGTTTGTGTGGTGTGTGGTGTGTGTGTGGGTGTGGTTTTTTTTTTT
>NW_023641642.1:0-2500 GCF_015228065.2 Penaeus monodon
AAATATATAATATTTTTTATATATATATAATAAATATATAATATATATATAATATTTTATAAAATATATTATATATTTAAATATATAATATATATATAATATATTATATATATATTAATATATTATATTTATATAATTATAATAATTATATATTAATATATAATTATATATATTATTAATATATAAAAAATAATATATATATTATTATATATATATTATATATATATATCCTCTATATATTCATAATATATATATATATAAACTATTATTATACATATATTATTATTATTTATATATAAGTAACTATTATAATATATATAAAAATATATATATTTTTAAAATATATATATATTATCTATATAATATTATTAATATAGATATATATATCTATATATATATAATATTATTTAATATATATATATTTAATCATATCTAATATAATATATATGTATATATATATATATCTATATATATATATTATATTCTATATATATATCTATATATTTATAATATATATATATATATATATATATTATATATATATATATTAATATTTTATTTATTATTATTTATATTTTTTTTTTTTTTTTTTTTTTTTTTTTTTTTTTTTTTTTTTTTTTTTTTTTTTTTTTTTTTTTTTTTTTTTTTTTTTTTTTTTTTTTTTTTTTTTTTTTTTTTTTTTTTTTTTTTTTTTTTTTTTTTTTTTTTTTTTTTTTTTTTTTTTTTTTTTTTTTTTTTTTTTTTTTTTTTTTTTTTTTTTTTTAAAAAAAAAAAAAAAAAAAAAAAAAAAAAAAAAAAAAAAAAAAAAAAAAAAAAAAAAAAAAAAAAAAAAAAAAAAAAAAAAAAAAAAAAAAAAAAAAAAAAAAAAAAAAAAAAAAAAAAAAAAAAAAAAAAAAAAAAAAAAAAAAAAAAAAAAAAAAAAAAAAAAAAAAAAAAAAAATATAAAAAAAAAAAAAAAAAAAAAATATTTAATTATATATATATATTTTATAATTATTATATATATATACTATAATTATATAATATATAATATATATATATCTATATATATATTAATATTTATATTATATACAGATATCATATCTGTATATTATATACATATATATATATACATATATATATATATATATAATTTCTTTTTTTTTTTAAATTGGGTATATTTACATTTCAAATATTACTTAATTATTTTATGTTTGTATGTTTGATTATTTATAGTTTTTAGGAGATGTTTACATTTTAGTAATTTTCTCTCTCTATCTTACCCGTTAAGAATACTTTCTTAATTTATAATTAATAATTTTAAAAAAACCCTATGTTTAATATTCCTTATTTATTCTTAAATTATTTCTTTTATTTTATAAAAATATAATATATATATATAATATATATATTATATATATGATATATATATAAAATATATATAATTTTTATATTTTATATACTTTAAAACATTTAAATTTATATTATATTAGTAATTAATTTTATTATACATATATTAAATATATATAGGCCCACCCTTTTAAAAAAAAAAAAAAATTTTAGGCAATAAAAATATAATTTATATTAATAAAAAAATAAAATTATATAATTAAATAAAAAAAATAATATTATTTATTACTTTTCAAAAATATTATTTTCTTAAAATTTCAAACGATTTATAAAAAATATATAAAACATAAATAAAGAGCAATTTATTGGGCACAATACAATTTGTTTTTTAGTTTTGAGCCTAATTATATTCCCCAAAGTTGTTCTGGGAATCCCCTTCCATTTTTGGGTTTGGACCAAATATTGTTGGCCCCAGTGTTTATAGATTGGTGGATTCTTCCCGGAACCACGCGGGTGCCATTTTTATGTTGTCCACCCCGGGTTTGTCGTTGTTCCTGGAGGGCTTTAAAAAAAAAGTATATTATATAATAAAATATAATCTAAATTTTATAATCAAACATTTTTTTTAAACTTATTTATACCTTAAATATACATTTGGGAATTAAAATCATATTTTTATGCCAAATTTAAAGAAGTTTTAGGAATAAAATACTTTGTTTTTTTTAAAGACAAATTGAAATTTTAATTAAAAGGGAGAAATTTCAAGTATGGGTTTATTACAAAAGGGATAGACTGGTTGGAAGGTAACTTTTTGGTAGGGAAATTTGGGAACAAGGAACAATTTGTTATTATAAAATTTATTCCCATAAACAAGTATTTGAAGATCTTTTATTTCTAAATTTGGTTTTTCGTGTAAAAGGGGACTTGTGTTTCCCCGAATCCGTTTTAGTTTATTTCTATTCCCTTTTTTAAATTGGGGCGTATTTAAATTCTTTACAAATATGAAAGGTTTCTCAGTTAGGTTAACGTCAGAAATGGGTTAAATGTGACTAATAAATTTTATTATAATTTTGTTTGCATTTTCCCAGTGGTACAGATGCTTTAATTTCTTTAAAGTGGGGTTTAAAATTTTTTAAAATGTAAGGGAGTTCAAATATTTAATGCCGAAAAA
>NW_023641644.1:0-10377 GCF_015228065.2 Penaeus monodon
TTTTTTTTTTTTTTTTTTTTTTTTTTTTTTTTTTTTTTTTTTTTTTTTTTTTTTTTTTATTTTTTTTTTTTTTTGGGGGAAAAATTATTTTTTTTTTTTTTTCCTAAAAAACCGGCCGTTTCCGGTTGTTTTGAATTTCCAGTGATAAATAAAAAATTTGATTTAAATTTTAAGAGTTATTTGGGTCCCCCCCTTTTTAAATTCTCAGCTGATCCCCCCATCCCGGGCGGGAAAAGTGACCCTTAAACACGCCAGCAATTTTAACCCTTGGGGGAAACCCAGGGGGCCCCCCTTTCCCCCGGGGGTTTTTAATCCGCCCCCCACGGGTAGTGAGGTAGCGGGGGGCGTGGCCCCCTTTTTTAAAGGTTGGGGGTTAAACCTTTTGGGGGGTTCGGGGACCTTTTTTTTAATTAAAATTTTTTTTTTTTTTTTTTTTTTTTTTTTTTTTTTTTCTTTTTTTTTTTTTCCTCAAATTTTTTAAACTTAAAAAAAAAAATTTATTACAAGATGGTTTTTGGGGGGTTTTAGGTGTGGGTGTTTTTTTTTTTTGGTTTTTTTTGGGCCCCGCGTGGTTTGTGTGGTTTTGTGTTTTTCAAGTGTTTTTAAATTTTTTCGTCTTCTGTTCGCGTAGCTGGCCCGGGTTTTTTTTCCTCGTCGGTATGCGTTTTTAGTGTTCCCTCTTATGTTCTTTTAGGGTTTTTTTGGAATTCGTCTAAAAAGTTGCCCGTGCCCAAAGTAGGCTTTTTTCTGTACTATTGCTTCGGGTTTTGTGAGATGATTTGCAAACCCTGGGGTGCTAATTCTAAGATGGGGCTACAGTTGTTTTGTAAGTTGAGTTTTGTTTGTTTGGGGGCCTGAAAAAAGTTTTAGTTTGGTTTTTGTTTTTTGCTTGTGTTTTCTTTGTTTTAAGTGTTTGTGAACCCGTGCTTGTGATTGGGGGTCCGAATTTTTTGTGTGGGTGTAGAATTTTGGTGTTGTTGTGTGATTGGTTTTTGTTTTTTTCTCTTGGGGTTAGTTTTTTAAATTTTTTTATTTTGTCTTATTTTTTCCGTGGCTCTTTGTATGTTCTTAAGCTCTTTCCCCTTTTTCGTTTCATGAATGTTTGATTTAGGGGTTGTGATAATCTGGTGATATCGCTCATAGGAAAAATGTTTTGCTGATGGGGGCGGTTCAGGCATTGGCTGTTCAGGGTAAAGGGGGTTTGGGATAAAAACCTTCCCTGTGGGACCACTTCTGAGGTGGATGGGGTGCCTGGGTGAGCTCCCGGGTATTGGGCATCCGTCATCCAGGAAGCTGCGAGAAGGCGTGTAAAGTGGTGGGCAGGTGTAGTTTGTTATTTTTTGTATTTAGACCGTCTGCCATCCCTTATAAAAGGCCCTTTGCTGACGTCTCGTAGATTGCGTTCGTCGGTCTTGTTACGAGACCGGAGCGATCTCCTCGAAAGCGGGGGCGAGGGCGCTCTCGGTCCCCCTTGTGGGCAAAAGCCGATTGCCAAAATGTTGTGTTTTTTGGTTGTTTTCAAGGTGTGGGTGATCTCTGTGCAATTACCCTCTCTACAGTTTTCCTGGGACTTCTGGGAGGAGATGGGCGGTAATTCCCCACCCGTGTGCAGATTTCCCTGGTTGGGTATTAAGGTGAGTGTGGCATTTTTGAACTTGTCGGGGAAATATCCTGTTGCAGTCTGCATTGAAGAATGGCTATCTGCTGATCATTCTGGGTGGAAGATGTTCGAGATTGTTTTTTTTTATGTTGCTACTCCGGTTTTTGTTTTTTAGTGCGTTTGGTTGTTTTTTGTTATTTCTTCTAAAGTGATTGGGTGGAAGGGATGTCCTCTGTGAGAGTGTTTAGTGAAATGATGTTTTCTGGAGAATTTTTCCTATGTTGTTGTTGTGTTTGTAACCTCGGTCTCTGTAATGTGGTGGAATCGGGCGTTCCGGTGGGGGAATTTGGGAAATTCTTTCCCAGAATTCCCATGGAGAGCTCCATCCCCCACCGATCAACCTTTGTCTGGTGTGTGTATATTATGTGATTATCTTTTGTTCGCCCCATGAGTTTTTTGAAGGAACTCCAAAATTTTTTGGGGGTCTTTGGTTTTGACATAGTCTTTGCGCGAGTGTGCCCAGGGGTTTTGTTCATTACTTTAATTTCGTGTGTAATTTGTGTTTGGATTTCTCTGTATCGTGGGCGTAATTGCCCCTGTCCCAGCCCCGTTTAGTGTTATTTTTCGTGTATTTCTTATTTATTTTAAAAATTTCAGGCGATGTTTTTTTCTCTGTAAAAAGGGGATAGTCTTGTGTGTTTTTTTTGGGGATGTTGGCCTGTCGGCCTCTGATGTCTGCTCCACGTTCAAGGTGGGTGTTTATTGTGTGTGTGGGCTGTCCCTCAGATCAGTTACGTGTGTTCTTAAATGATTGTTTAAAAGCCCTCCCAGTTTGCATGTTTGAAGGTTTCTGGGGTTTGTTTTGGGATCTGATGGGGTTTTTGACAGTGTTAAAAAGCCCGGAGGGGGTCGCTGATGTGACTCGCCTGTTGTGATTGGGGGTGTAAGTGTGCTCTGTTTTTTCCCAAAGACTATGTCGGGTGTTTTTTTGTGTGTTATGTGTTATAAATGTTGTGTGTGTGGACCGGGGTGTTGAGTCGTTTTGTTGATAGTGAGGCGACCCCTTTGCCAGGGGGTTTTGTGTGGTTGTACCCAAAAGTGGGGGGTTTTGCTTTAAAGTCTCCCTGATGTAAAATTGGGTTTTTTTTATGCCCAGGAGCTGCAAGATGTCAGGTTCTGGTATAAAAATTTCTTTTTGGTGGAATGTAAGTTTTGCTAGTATAATGGTCCATGGGGTGAAATTTATTTGACTGCCAATAGGTCTGACTAAAGTTTTTGGGGTTTTTGTGTGAGATTCGTTTCTGATCGCAATTGCTACGCCTCGCTTCTTTCTTGTGATTTTTTTAAGGTAGGTGTGTACATGAAATTTTTGAGGGGGGTAGTGTTATTGAGCCCATGGCTTTTAAATGAGATGATTGGGGGTCGTGTCTTCTGTATGTGTTGCACATTTTCGTTTTTCGTGTTGTCCAGTGGAGTACGTTGTGTTGTATGATGGTGAGGCGTGAGTGTAGTGAGGGTGTGCCATGTTTATTGTGTTTTTTTTTAAAGGGAAAGTCCCCTTTGTTTAATTTGTCTATGTCGGGGCATTGCTCAATCATGTGTTTGTGATACCATGTTGCCTTCCTTGGGTTTTTGTGTGTTTTTTTGATTGTGACCATGATGGAAATCCTCTTTTCGTTACTAACCATTTATTCTTTTTTTTTTTAATTTCAGACCCAAATTTCGAATCGATCAGAGTACGGTTTTTTGGGGGGTTTTTTTCTGAAAAGACCGGGTGCCAAGTGTTTCGGGTCTGTTGCTTTCCGTCCATGAGCGCTCCGCCCCTCGTCATCTGAATGTCTCACTGTGCTCGACCAGGTTAGGGGTAGGGGGTGGGTCAAGTGGTCGGGTATCCTGGGGATGTCCCCCAAGTCGTTGAATTGGGGGTTGTTATTGACTTTTGGGCTACTATTTACGAAGGGGGAGGCAATGGAGGGGGGGGCCGATTTATTTAGGGGGGGGGAAATGACTGGGGGGTCCAGTGTCTGTATCTCAGCAGGCTGAGGGGTTTAGTGTCTGGGGCGGGGCTCAGTGGCTGAGCCGGAGGAAATTGGGGCTCCGCTGCCCGGGGCCCGTACGGCTGGGCATTGGTGCCACGGGCTGGGGTTGTTCGGGTGGGGCCCGAACAGTCTGGGCTGGGGGGTTGAATAACTTTAGGATGCCCCAGGAGTCAATTCTCCAAGGGCTAAGGGGGGGAAGGTTATTTGCCCCATGCCACTTGCATGATATCTAAACCCTTTTCAGGGGGAAAGATTTTTGCATGTGACTGCGGGGGACTAGAAATCCCTTGGAGAGATCGTTTGGGGGAGCCGGGGGATGGTGGGTTTAGTCTTAGTGTGTTTTATTTTTCCCGGCGGACCGGTTAATTAGGGTTTTCCAGCGTTGGGGGTAGCCTGACATCCCCCTGTGTGTCTTTGGGCCACCCCTGTAGGTTATTTCTTTTTCTTTTTTTTTCTCCCCCAAATTTCTCCGGGGGATTTTCATGGCTCCTTCCTGGTGGGACAACTGTTGGCAAATGTCCTAGGGCACCGCCGCGTTAAGGGTTTTTTAACGGAACTCTTGCGTCCCTAAAGGGGTGGGGGTTAGAACCACACTCATCTCTGGCTCTTTTTTTTGACTTCATTTGGGGTTTTAAGATGTCCATAAACAAAGCGTTCATACATTTTTAATGGCTAAATCTTTCAAAATTTATTTGCCAGGGGCAAAATACCTTGAAAGGTTATCCCCTTCTTTTGATGTTCTTGGCTGTGGCGTGATCTGAGAATCTTGCTTTTTTTATGTATTTATCTTTTTATGACATAGATGTCTTCACCAGAGCTCTGGGAAGGAAGAGGAGATCTCTTCTTTAATTCTAACCCATCACTAACAACTTGTCGGTCCAGTTTCTTAAAAAACAAGCGTAACTTACCTTCATATCAATAGGAATTATGGGGAAAGCCAAATTTTTCAAGGGGAGGACACACCTTGAGAAAGCTTCCGGGATGGTTTTCCCTCCCGATCAAAACCCGGTACCATCATGAATGTGAAATACCGAAGTACTCTGATTTTGTGCACAAAACAGTGCTTGGCTAGGGTCCACGCTTTTTTTGTGGGTGGGGCCACCCAAAAGCTTTAATTTATTTTTTTCATTTTGGTTGCATGGTCGGGTGGAGGGTGAAGTGGCCGGTGAGGGGTGACAGGTGAATGATGGGGGGGAAAAAGATGGGGAAAGAAAGCTAGCTCGACCCCCTCTAGTGTAGACTGGTTTCGTTTCCATGCACAGAGGGTCGAGCTTTTTTGTTGGGGCCCCTCCCTTTTGCCAAACCCCTTGCTACAAAGGGACAACAGGGAAGCCGCACCACCCAGACGAATACAAAAATCCTCGAGGGGAAATTATGTAGGTCCGATGACCCAGGAAAGGGAAAGGGATCAGGAGAGACAAAGGGAAACCCATATGTCGCCCCAACTGCGGGCCCCTCTATACAGGGTTTCCCCGTAAGAGAAGCTCGGGTCTGAGGGGAAAGGGGTTAGTGTTCCCTTTCACCGTCATGGTAAAAAAGAAAAAACCCCTGAGGGCAGTGAAAATGCAAATTTCTCTGGAAAAAGAGATAATTTGCGGGACATTTACGTTACAACGATATAATAGCAAAGGGAAGGGGTTCCGCGCGATTGAGGCCCCGGGCTCCAGGGGGAGCTCAATGACACTTTTTGCGGCCTATTTCTATTATTGCACTCTCTTCGCATTACGGGTGATCGTGGGGGCACACCCCAAGGACTGCCCGTCCTTAGCCGACTGGGGGGCCTGCCGGCTCCCCGTTGTCTCCGACTTCACACCACACCCAGCCCTACCTGTGGGCATCACACCCACAAAGTTCTCCCCCAAAAGATAAGCCCAGTAACCTCAAAAAGAAATGGGGGAAACATTCACCTTTTATACTGTGACCACCCCAGTGATACTTAAGGTTTCGCTCGCTCGCTTTGCTCACTCTCTGGGGGGGGAGTACCTGTACGCCACCCCGCAACCTGGGGTTCAGCATAGTTACCCAGGGTTTGGTCCACAGGTCCCCACCATGTCCGCGACATTTGGGCAGCGGGCTCCCCTCTTCCCTCGCGCTTCACAGCGCTATGTATTTAAGCCGCAAGCCGAAAAACGAGATCAGCATTCCGACCTCTAGCAAGCGACAAAACAGCAGCACCACAAGGACTGCCCAGTCCTTTGCCGACTGGGGACCCCTGCCGGCTCCCCCGTTGATCTCCGACTTCACTTCAACACCAGCCATACCTGTGGGCACTCACACCCACAACAAATTCTCCCCAAAGAGATAAAGACCACCAGTAACCTCAAATAGAAGATGGGCAAACCATCCACCTTCTATATCTGCCAAGCCAACATTGTCAACCTACGTGCGATGATTTGATGAACAGGGTGATGTGGTGGGCGAGGTTCGTGCGTGAAGTGTCTGTAGCATGCTGAGAGCAAGAAATTTCGAGACGGATAGAATGAGGTTTAGAATAAATCGATGAAGTCACGGAATGTGAGGGAGACGTGGGAGGTAGTTGAGGAGAGACGGGGGAGGAGGTAGTTGCGGAGGAGAGACAGGGGAGGAAGGGGGGGAGGGGACGGAGGAGGAAAGGGAGGAAGGGGGGGAGGGGACGGAGGAGGGAAGGAGACTGATGTGTCCGTGCGTGTGGTCGTGTTCGATGGATGATACAATCCGCGTGACGTGTTGATGTTTGTATTACGTGTGGAGTCAAACATGCTAAGGTGAAATGGGTTTCCAGGTGGTCGCATAAAAACACCAGAAAGAAATAGAATATCATGGCCAAGGAACCAGTGGCCGGGGAAACTATGACAACACTTCACTACGACGAATTCATGAGGAAAAATTATATTTCCAAACCTCATCGTCACATACATAGTTTCCAGTTACACCTAGCTGAGATGATGTCACGTCTCTGATACAAACATTAGTTGGCAATACCTCAGACGAGAGCCGAAAATCCTCTAACACGCGGTCACTCACGAGACTGATGCAACTTCCTGTATCACAAAAAATATGCGACCTTCCCGTTAAGCTTAGCAGGTAAAAGAAGGAGCCTCGGTCATGCATTCGGCATGCCAGCAACACGTGACCGCGAAGACGACGCAAAAATACACCGAAACCAAGGCACTTCCTCTTCTAGTTCGAAACTTGCTATCTCTTCCCCTAAAAAAACACTCTCTTATTGTACGCTCCTTCCCTGTTAATTTTCGGGTGATCGCCACCTGATCACTATAAACATGCTCCTGCCTAGCAGAGCGGCCTAGCAGAGCACACAGACGGACGATGCATCCTCAAACATCTACGTGGCTACCCAGGCTTCGGTGTCCAGTTCGCTTCGTATGGCCGCGATTTATTACGGGCAGCTACCGGGGGAGAAGGTGCTATAAGGTAATGCGGTTTAGAGGGAGGCCCTGGATATGCACGCGAGGGTGAGGGGGGGAGGGTTTATTCTGCGCGATGAAAGGCGGGCGCGGACAAGGCTTCATTCGCACCGGCAGTTCATGCCGCGGTTCACTCCGCCCCGCGCTATTATTTTCTGATATTTACCGAATTTTCCGCTGACTCAACTACTTTAGCAACCACTTTATCTGACAATTCATTCGCGAGTACTTCAAGAACCTTATCGAATGAAGCACTGTCAACTTATTCCAAACTCGTTTTCGTACAGCCGGAGAGATAGATGACACTAACCATGCTTTCGTAAAATGTTCAAGAACCGCACGTGCGATGCGGTCAGAGTAACGCATTGCTTCAGACATACCGACGCGTCTGATCCCGGGATAGACTGCGCCCAATGCAGTAACTTCACTCGAAATTTATTTAAGTAGGATGAAAGATCATCCTTTGGTAGTGAAGTAGGTTTAGCGTCTAATCGCAAATAATGATTCTCAGTCTGTCCTGAAAATACTGAAGTGAAAATACTTCTTAACATTCCATACGACTTCTGGCCATCTGGCAAGTGATTAAACGAATGTAGCGCTTCATCCACTCTTAGATGTTCGTGGTTGAATCTCAGCCTGGCTGTCAGGAGGCACGATGTAGTGAAATACTCGGACTCCCGCCTTACCCCTGAATGGATTACTGTGTCCTCCACATCCGATGTGGAGGACACAGTAATCCATTCAGGGGTAAGGCGGGAGTCCGAGTATTTCACTACATCGTGCCTCCTGACAGCCAGGCTGAGATTCAACCACGAACATCTAAGAGTGGATGAAGCGCTACATTCGTTTAATCACTTGCCAGATGGCCAGAAGTCGTATGGAATGTTAAGAAGTATTTTCACTTCAGTATTTTCAGGACAGACTGAGAATCATTATTTGCGATTAGACGCTAAACCTACTTCACTACCAAAGGATGATCTTTCATCCTACTTAAATAAATTTCGAGTGAAGTTACTGCATTGGGCGCAGTCTATCCCGGGATCAGACGCGTCGGTATGTCTGAAGCAATGCGTTACTCTGACCGCATCGCACGTGCGGTTCTTGAACATTTTACGAAAGCATGGTTAGTGTCATCTATCTCTCCGGCTGTACGAAAACGAGTTTGGAATAAGTTGACAGTGCTTCATTCGATAAGGTTCTTGAAGTACTCGCGAATGAATTGTCAGATAAAGTGGTTGCTAAAGTAGTTGAGTCAGCGGAAAATTCGGTAAATATCAGAAAATAATAGCGCGGGGCGGAGTGAACCGCGGCATGAACTGCCGGTGCGAATGAAGCCTTGTCCGCGCCCGCCTTTCATCGCGCAGAATAAACCCTCCCCCCCTCACCCTCGCGTGCATATCCAGGGCCTCCCTCTAAACCGCATTACCTTATAGCACCTTCTCCCCCGGTAGCTGCCCGTAATAAATCGCGGCCATACGAAGCGAACTGGACACCGAAGCCTGGGTAGCCACGTAGATGTTTGAGGATGCATCGTCCGTCTGTGTGCTCTGCTAGGCCGCTCTGCTAGGCAGGAGCATGCTTATAGTGATCAGGTGGCGATCACCCGAAAATTAACAGGGAAGGAGCGTACAATAAGAGAGTGTTTTTTTAGGGGAAGAGATAGCAAGTTTCGAACTAGAAGAGGAAGTGCCTTGGTTTTCGGTGTAGTTGCGTCGTCTTCGCGGTCACGTGTTGCTGGCATGCCGAATGCATGACCGAGGCTCCTTCTTTTACCTGCTAAGCTTAACGGGAAGGTCGCATATTTTTTGTGATACAGGAAGTTGCATCAGTCTCGTGAGTGACCGCGTGTTAGAGGATTTTCGGCTCTCGTCTGAGGTATTGCCAACTAATGTTTGTATCAGAGACGTGACATCATCTCAGCTAGGTGTAACTGGAACTATGTATGTGACGATGAGGTTTGGAAATATAATTTTTCCTCATGAATTCGTCGTAGTGAAGGGTTGTCATAGTTTCCCCGGCCACTGGTTCCTTGGCCATGATATTCTATTTCGTTCTGGTGTTTTTATGCGACCACCTGGAAACCCATTTCACCTTAGCATGTTTGACTCCACACGTAATACAAACATCAACACGTCACGCGGATTGTATCATCCATCGAACACGACCACACGCACGGACACATCAGTCTCCTTCCCTCCTCCGTCCCCTCCCCCCCTTCCTCCCTTTCCTCCTCCGTCCCCTCCCCCCCTTCCTCCCCTGTCTCTCCTCCGCAACTACCTCCTCCCCCGTCTCTCCTCAACTACCTCCCACGTCTCCCTCACATTCCGTGACTTCATCGATTTATTCTAAACCTCATTCTATCCGTCTCGAAATTTCTTGCTCTCAGCATGCTACAGACACTTCACGCACGAACCTCGCCCACCACATCACCCTGTTCATCAAATCATCGCACGTAGGTTGACAATGTTGGCTTGGCAGATATAGAAGGTGGATGGTTGCCCATCTTCTATTTGAGGTTACTGGTGTCTTTATCTCTTTGGGGAGAATTTGTTGTGGGTGTGAGTGCCCACAGGTATGGCTGGGTGTTGAAGTGAAGTCGGAGATCAACGGGGGAGCCGGCAGGCTCCCCAGTCGGCTAAGGACTGGGCAGTCCTTGTGGTGCTGCTGCTGTTGTCTGCTCTGCTAGAGGATCGGAATGCTGATCTCGTTTTTCGGCTCTGCGGCTTAAATACACTAGCGCTGTGTAAGCGCGCAGGGAACGAGGGGAGCCCGCTGTCCAATGTGCGCGGACATGGCTGTGGACCTGTGTGACCCAACCTGGGTAACTATGCTGAACTCCAGGTTGCGGGGTCGTGCTGCTACAGGTACTCCCCCTCCAGAGAGTGAGCAAAGCGAGCGAGCGAAACCTTAACGTATCACTCCGGTGGTCACCAGTATAGAAGGTGGATGATTGCCCATCTTCTATTTGAGGTTACTGGTGTCTTATCTCTTTGGGGAGAATCTGTTGTGGGTGTGAGTGCCCACAGGTATGGCTGGGTGTTGGTAGTGAAGTCGGAGATCAACGGGGGAGCCGGCAGGCTCCCCAGTCGGCTAAGGACTGGGCAGTCCTTGTGGTGCTGCTCCCACGATCACCCAGTCAATGCGAAGAGAGTGACAATAATAGCAAATAGGCCAGTTCAAAGTGTCATTGAGCTACCCTGGAGTACCGGGGCCTCAATCGCGCCGCGAATCCCTTCCTTGCTATTATATCGCTTGCTAACGTAAATGTCCAGCAAATTATCTCTGTTTCCAGAGAATATTTGCTTTTCACTGCCCTCAGCGGTTTTCTTTTAAC
>NW_023641645.1:0-12500 GCF_015228065.2 Penaeus monodon
AGAAAAAATAATGAGAAATAAAAACAAATCGGAAAGATTTCATGGTTGTCAACAGAAAACGCAAGAATTATGGTCAAAGAAACGCGATCCTATAGAAAATGGATAAATAGAAAATGAAAGAAATGGAGCAATAGAAAACGAGAAATTATGGACTCTGCCATTTTGAGGGTGTTGTGGACTTAGTCTCTGAGCGGTGGCATGTAGAACGTATTTCCCTCATTTTCCGGGTAACATGAGGCCGCTGCAGATTTATTTATATTGTTTCCTAGTCTATTTTTTATGCTCTACAAGATGGCAGTGTCCATTTTTCTCTATCTCAGTGCGTCACTCTCGGTAACTTTTACCAAGAAATTAAATAAAACTAAAACAAGATCTAAAAAAAAAAAAAAAAAATATATATATATATATATATATATATATATATATATATAAATATAAACGAACCTTTGAATTATTTACAAGTGGCGACCTTGCCAGGATCTAAGGTAATCTCTCTGGGTTATGGTGGTAATTGTCTTTTTGTTGTTGCTGCTGTTGTTGTTTGCTGTCCTTGGGGCCCGGAAGCAAAGTTGGATCCGAATTTGTATATTCGATCCTATTTTATCGATTAGATTGGAAGTTGTCTGACAACGATCTATGGTTGCCCAAGATGTTTTGGGTTTAAGGATTCTTGGCTGTGTTCCGGATTGTGATGTCCGTGTCAAGATATCTGCTTGGTGCGAGATTAGGTCTCCTCAAGTTTTTGGTCACCGTGTTTAGTAGCGTGCTCGTAGATCCGTTGGTCAGAAAGGAGTTTAGTAAATTCCTGTTGCCATTATGGCAGATTATTCTTTTGATACGCTGAAGCATCAGGCGGAGTCTTTAGGACTCGTCGGGGATGATGTTGCCAAATATGTAGTTAGTCAGCAGTCGTATTACAGGGAAGAAAGAGCTAAGGAAGGAGATTTAGAAAAGGCAAAGACGAAGCCGAAAAGGAAATAGAAAAAGTTAGATTAGAAACGGAGAGAGAAACAAAAGAAAATGGAATACGAGTTGGAATTAGTTCGGGCCAATAAGACAGAAGGGTCCTTTTCTCCGTTGGTATGGAAGGAACAGTTAGACCATCTTTACCGTATTTAGGACGGGGAGGATATATCTTCTACCTAGTGAGATTTGAACGGGTTGCTTCGTTACTGGGGATAATTCTGATACTTACTCCATTCGACTGGCTAGTCTTTTAACTGGTAAGGCTGTAAGTATATACACCTCTTTTTCTTCAGAAATTACAGATGATTATGAGCAGTTAAAATTGGCTCTCTTGAAAGGATTAGTAAAACTCCAGATCATTACAGAAAACGAATTTAGATCTAGTAAAATCAGAGCAGGTGAAATTATCAACAATTTTCTACATCTAGGCCGCCTTTTTGATGACTGGATAAAGGGTCGTAGTGTACCAGAAGACTTCTTTTCTCTAGATCCTTCATGATTTTTGATCAGTTCGTCTCCTCTCTCTCTCAGATTTAAGAATGTTCATTAAGGAACATAATGTCAGTTCCCTAGAATTAGCTGTGGAGCTAGCAGATACATGGGCTTCAGCCCACAATGCTTATCCCCGCGTATCAAATTTGATAGGGGTAGAAAGTTACTCCTAATCCCCCTAAGAATGTTAAAGCAGAATTGTCTAGTATACGTTGTCATTACTGTGGAGAGCAGGGGCACATTAAACCTGTGTCCAAAGAACCCCTTTCTTTTAAGAAACATCCGAGAAGGTAGGATTTTGCTTAGAAGAAAACCCATTGCAATAAATATTCATCTTCTGGAACTGTGAATGGAATGTGGGTTTCAAGAATTTTAAGAGACACAGGTTGTTCTTGTATAATTGTCTCTGATGATTTGATTCCAGATGCTGTTACCTTAAAACTGTAAAATGGTTCAAGTTGCAGATATTTAGGTAGAGTTAACTCCTTCCCACAGGTAAGGTGTTATATTAGGTGCGTATACTTTGTTGGGTGGGCTAATGTTTTAAGGGCACCCATTAAATTTTGTAATGTGCTCATCGGAAACTACCCTGGAGTCCAGGACTTAAATCAATCCATCACTGGGGAATTGAAAATTAGCCAGGCAGTCCAAACTAGGGCCGCTAAAGTAAAGCGCATCCACCCATTAATATTACCTGAAGTGGAGGCTTTAGAAATAACCCCTAACAGAGAGAGCAAACCTCCTACTCACCGAGGTCTAATGGAATTCACTAGGTTACCATTGGCTTAGTTACTGCTTGTGCAACATATATTAGGTTGATGAGAATTGTTTAGAAGGATTGCCCAATGTTACTTTCTATTTGATAATATTTTTATCTATGGTATTTCTGGAAAGACACTTAGATTCTCTCAGATCAGTATTAGACTGTCTTCGAAAGCATGGTCTCACAGCACGTCCTCTAAATGTAAGTTTGGCTATGACCAAATCCATTATCTAGGTTTTATTGTTGATGGAAAAAACACTTGCGTCCTCAGTTTGATAAAGTTGAAGCTATGATGAAAGTACCGCTACCTGTATCCAAGAAACTCTAAGATCTTTTCTTGGAATGATATCCTTTTACAAGATGTTTATTCCACAAGTCTCATCCCTCACAAGCCCTTTGTCAGACTTGCTTCGAAAAGGGGTTCATGAGGCACTAAAATGGACTAATGATTTAACAGCTAAATTTCAACAGCTTAAAGCTGCTATGGCTAGTGAGCCAATTTCAAGATCCCAGACGTAAATCTTCCATTGTTCTTAGAACAGATGCATCAAACTCGAATTGGAGCAGTCCTGCTCCAGTATGTTGATAACCATCCTATCCCGTAGCATATGCTAGTCGCAAGTTACTAGATCGTGAAACGAAGTATTCTATATTGAGCGTGAATGTTGGCTATTGTGTTTGGGGTCCAGAAATTTGATTATTATCTTATGGAAAGGAGTTCATATTAGAGGTGGACCATAAACCTCTTGTTTACTTAAAGAATTTCAGAAGATCAAATAACCGTGTTGTAAGGTGGGCACTTAGTCTGCAACCCTATAAATTTAGACTTGTACATGTAGCTGGTCGTGATAATGTGGGTGCCGATCTTTTGAGTAGATCGTGCTAGTCTTCTATCTATCAGAGATAGATTCTTAAAGGGGGGAGTTGTGTGAAGGAATGGCCTATTAAATGACAAAATAATTACGTGGATAGTTAGCTGTTTAGCTAACTCTGAAGCTCCATGAATCCGAACCGATTCAGGTTCGGTTTTGTCAAGAATTAGTCGGAGGAATAGCTTCCGTGAACGTTCAGTTCGTTACTAACACGGAACGGGTAAGGTCTCATCCCCCCTCTCCTTTTTTTTTTTTTTTTTTTTTCTTGTAATATTAATTTGAATTCTAATATCACACTAGATATTAAAAGACCATTATTTCTGAGTTAATTCTTTACATTTTTTTTATCAGGACTCTACCTTCCTCGAGGGCCGGAGGAGGAGACGTCCATTTATTTTCTATTCGCTTAAATACAGTAGAGCCGAGATTAGCTGAGAAAAGAAGTTCTAACGAAATGAAGACGATCCGTGTTCTGTGTTCCTGTGATCCCGTGTCTGTTCCCGTGTTCTATGTTCCTGTGATCCCGCGTCTGTTCCCGTGTTCTGTGTTCTGTGATCCCGTGTGTGTTCCGGTTCTGTGTTCCTGTGATCCCGTGTGTGTTCCGTGTTCTGTGTTCCTGTGATCCCGTGTCTGTTCCCGTGTTCTGTGATCCCGTGTCTGTTCCCGTGTTCTGTGATCCCGTGTCTGTTCCCGTGTTCTGTGATCCCGTGTCTGTTCCCGTGTTCTGTGATCCCGTGTTCTGTGATCCCGTATTTCTCTGTTCTGTATTTATTGTGATTGTGATTGTAATGTTGAAGGTATAATAAATAAATCCGTCACTACAATGCTATCTTGCTATAACCCTAGAGGAGATTACTACTTAGATTAACAAATAAAATAACATCGAAAGAAATTAAATAAAGCTAAAACAAGATCTAAAATATATATGTATATATATATAAATATAAAAGGACCTTTGAATTATTTACTATATATATATATATGTGTGTGTGTGTGTGTGTGTGTGTATACATATGTGTATATATACATTTGTAGATGGATTGATAGACAGATGAATAGAGATATAGACACACACACACACACACGCACACACACACACACACACATGTATGTGTGTGTCTGTGTGTGTTTATATATGTATATATATACTGTATATATATGAGTATATATACACACACACACATATATATATAAAATAAAATATATATATATATATATATATATATATATATATGTAATGTATATATTTTTTTGTAGTAATATATATATATATATATATATATAAATGGATATATAGATAGATATATAGATGGGCAGATAGATAGATAGGTACACACACACACCACACACACACACACTGGCGGAAACATGGCGGTGTTCTTGAATGAAATTTACCAACCTTTTTGGAAATAGTCAGGCCGCTGCAGAAGAAACACACACCTCCTCCCCCTTTTCATTGTAAAGCATTTAAACAGCCTATCTATCATGGATGATTTGTAATTTACTCTATTAGTTTTGCTTTAATAATATACCTTTGAAACGAAAACGTACATAAACAAAGCTGCGTGGTCAACTATATATATATATATATATATATATATATATATATATATATATATATATATATATATAGGGAACACGAACACAGATACAGCAGCGTGTACGCAGAGATGAAAAGGAAAACAAATGTGTTTTCGTGTGTTTATCCCATTTATATATATATATATATATATAATATATATATATATATTATATATATATATATTACTATATATATGGGTGTGTATATGAACTGTTTTCATTGTGACAAATGGAGAAAAGGTATGAATGAGAATGGATATCTTCACAATAAATGATATGTATTTAATCGGTTTCGTAGATTTCGTCAGAAATATATTTCTGCACGAAACCATTTAAATACATCTCATGCATGTGAAGATATTCATTTTCATTCATACCTTTTTTACACGGGTGTGTGTGTGTGTTTGTTATTGTATGTGTGTGTGTATGTGTATTTATGTGATGTATGTGTGTGTGTGTGTGTGTGTGTGTGTGTTTGTGTGTGTATTTATGTGTATGTATGTGTGTGTGTGTGTGTGTGTGCTTATGTGTTTGTGTGTTTATGTGTATGTGTGTATTTATGTGTATGTGTGTGTGTGTGTGTGTGTGGTGTGTGTGTGTGCTTGTGTATGGTGTGTGTGTGTGTGTTTATGTGTATGTGTGCGTGTGTGTGTGTGTGTGTGTGTGCACACACACACACATCTCATGCATATACTTATATGCAATTTGATTATTTAATAAGCCAAGGTTTTCTGCAATAATACATGTGCAGTGAAGCGTTATGGTTATAGACTGGTTTCCTGGTACTGATGAGGTTTCCCAAAGAACATGAATATTGGCTGATGATTCGGGAGGAAACCGCGTTTACTGTAGTGCCATAGCTAGCCAAAGAGTGATATTACTGTTATTATCAGACATTCTCCATCACATTCGGTTCAGTTTATAGTAAGGTGATTTCTGATATCAGAAATAATCAAGAGGGAAACATCTAAGTTGCTGAAAACATTTATTTCAGGCGAGAGGAAACACAATTCATTGCTTCGTTCATGACAAACAGTTTCTCCCTGAACGCCCTCGCCTTCCGATATCTTGTGACAGCGTCTGGTCACTGCAGGCGAAGTAGGACTACTTACCCAGCAACCGCACATGTTCTTGGTACGTTTCTTTGTCACTTTCTGGCAGATGAAGCAACTCCAGACAATTGGCGAAGGTAGCGCTGGTGAAGCAGTTCGACCTGAAAAGGAAGACTGAAAGATGGACGTCTTTCTTCAATGGTTAACGCACTGTGGACGCAGATGAAATGTGGCGGTGGTGTGTAGAATGCTACCGTGTTAACAGGAATACAATAGTGCGATATACTCAAGTTCAGACAATATATGAGATCTTATAGACATATCTAGATATTTTACAACATACCTGCAATTGGCTAAAGTCGAGTGGTCCCGAGTTACGTTTTCGCATTGAACACACATATCATTCACCGCTGTCAAGGCCGCCACGTCGAAAGAACCTTGGCATTCCGCGGGTAGGCCTCACGTTCGTCGAGGCTGTCCTGCCTCCCGAAGACTGAGTTGGGGGCAAAACTGCTACGGCGGGCATGAGCCTGAGTCATCAACAACGCTACGACCGTCGCTAAAATCATCTAAGGAAAGAAACAGACATACTTTGATACTAACAATATCGTTTCAACGCGAGGGATGATAAAAAAATGGCAATATTCAAGTTGATATCCTCATTAAGCGTTCAAAATCATTACTAATACTATGCAATTATAACCAACAGAATATTATGGTATTCATATGCAGTATGCTATCAGCAAACATCATCCCTGACCAACCTTCTTCCTCTTAAAAATGTATGATTCTTAATTATAACAATGTAGGGCGACCACGCCAGATTTAAGAAAGGAGTCTGAACACCAGAAGAAATCTTTGTGAGTAACTGCCCCATTTTAGTGAAAAATGTCCATTAAACTCGTGAACTTCTGAGGATGAAAAAAAACTATTAAAAATTTCCTTTTACTAAGAGGAAAAAACCTAAGGCCTTCACTCGCTTCAGAGGCATACAAACTAGTTCGCCCGTGCAGACGACCAGCAAAAGTACTTTTATCATCCCTGGCTTACCATCCGAAAGGCGATCATAGTGATTAGTGCGAAGGAAGCTCCTTAGGTTCAGATTATAGTGTTTGTAGGACGATCTGGGGTCTCGTGGCCAGAGGCGTTCTGTGCTCCTTATATACTGTACGTCGTATGGTTGTTTCCCGATTTTTTGATGATTGAGCACACGCTCTCAGGCACACACACATACTCTGCACACATGCATGCGTGCGGGGAAAGAGGAAATTAGGCAGCAAGACAGGGCAAGGAGGTTTAGTGGCAACGGTTTGAAGAAATCTCTGCAGTTTGATTACTAAAATTGTTATGGCGATGATAATGATAATAGTCAATATTATTATTACTAGTATGTATGTATATAATATATATTTTATATATATATAATAGATATGATGATATATATATACACATAATATATATATATATAATATATTATATATGATACACATATATATATATTATTATATATATATATATATATATATATATATATATATATATTGATTATGGTTTGTACAAATGCCAACTGATTGGTTAACGTTTTTTCTCCTCTCTGTGATACACACACACATGCACACATATTACATATATATTTATACATATTTATATATATATACATATATTTATATATATATATATATACATACAATATATATATATACATATATATATATAATATATATATATATATATAGTATATATATATATATATATCCAACACACACACATACACACACACACACACACACACACACACACATATATATATATATATATATATATACATTATATAATATTATTTTATATATCATATATAAAATAATATATATATATAATATATATATCTGTGTGTGTGTGTGTGTGTGTACTATATATAATATATAATATGTATACAAACATATATACACATACATGCATATATGTATTTTTTTTTTCTAACGGTAGGTTTATGTTTGAGCCGCCGTGGCCACAGCATGATATTTAATTGTAGTTTTCATGTTATGATGATCTTGGAGTGCGTACGTGGTAGGGTCTCCAGTTCCTTCCACGCTGAGTGCCGGTGTTACTTTTAGGTAATCATTCTCTCTAATTATCCGAGCATATATGTATGTATATGTATAAATATATTTACACACGAACACACACACACACACACACACACACACACACACACACCACACACACACAATATATATATAATATATATATATATATATATATATATATATATATAATAATCATCATCATCAAGGGGCTAACGCCGACGGGGCGCATGGCCGCATCCACCCTTCGTTTCCAGCACGAGGATCCCTCGAGGCGAGTCTCTAGGCAGGCACACGGCCCATCTCTAATTCCTCGCGACAGGTTTCGTCAAGCTGCCTAAGCCATGATCTCTAGGTCATCTCACAGTTCTCCACCCAGGGTTGTCTCGCAGAGAGACAACCTGATGGGCAGGGGCGTCCACAGGGAAGCGAGCTAGGTGGCCATATAACCTGAGTTGGCGATCCCGGATATGCAAGTAACCAATCCCATGCCAGTCTCACAGTGTAACTGCCGGTGGACATGTGGTCCTGCCAACTGTACCCCATGATAGATGAAGGGACTTGTTACAAAAGGCATCATGGCGAGACTCCAAGACACTGGATAGCGTCCAGGTTTCGCTTCCATAGAGCAAAAACTGGCAGTATCAAGGCCTGAAGACACGCAGCTTGGTCCTTCTGCATAGGTACCGACATCTCCAAATGCCTTGTTGATCGAGTTCATGGCTCCTGTTGCCAGACCAATCCGTCTATTGACTTCCTGGTCTGACAACCCAGAGATATGGACTACGCTACCAAGGTATGTAAAACTTCAAACATCCTCGCCGCAAGCATGGATCGACTGAACAGGTTCCCCTAACAGGCCACCAAAGTCCTGAATCTTGGTCTTGGTCCAGGAGACCTCTAGGCCTAGGGCTTCTCCTCATTGATAAATGCATCAAGAGCCGCCACAAGTGACTCCAAGGACTCAGATAGGATGGCAACATCGTCGGCAAAGTCAAGGTCTGAGACCTTAATATTGCTTAGTGTTGCTCCACACTGACTTTGGCTAGTAGCTCTGCCCATTATCCAGTCCATACAAGTATTGAAAAGTGTTGGTGCAAGGAGACAGCCACTCTTTAGCTGGAAATTGCCAGCCTAACCTCTGTTAGGGTAGGAGGTTCTCGCTGATGGGTGGGTCCGGCACAGGCACTGAGACATCGCTGCATCCAAGCTAACTATGGAGGGTTTACCTGGTACAAACTGTTCAAAATAACTCAGCCAACATTCACGAACCCCAACATGATCTGAGATGATCCGTCCATCCGCTGATCGGATTGCAGTCATCTGTGAGGAGGGCTTAGAGTTCAGTTTCTCATGGCTTGGTAGGCAGGGCAAAAGTCATTTACCAAGAAATGGCTTCAATCTCCTCAACAAGATTCCTGATGAACTGTTCCTTGTCCCTTCTCAGCCGTGTCCGAGCCCTATGCACCATTGAACAACGCAAGACTGATTCCCATTCAGCTGAGCCTTGCGACATGCTTCAGTGGCCTCTAATGTCTCCAGGGATATGGAATTCTGCCTTGCCCTCGGGCGTATGCCAATGGACTCCTGAGCTGCTTCGAGTGTTACGCGCTTGAAGAACTCCCACAGAGCAACTGGGTCCGTCAGGTTGTTGGGTTCTGTGAATCGGTCAGAGACTGCCATGGTGAACCCCGGGCACACTCCTCCTCCCTTAGTCTGTCCAGGTGGCCACTGGAGGGACGGGAGTTTTGAAGTGGACCTGCAGGGTAGCCACAACCAGCCTATGGTCGGTGCCACAGAACTCGGCACTCTGGTAAACCCTGCAGTTCTGGAGGATCCTCAATCACGTGCTAAAAAGAATGTGGTCGATCTCCTTGGCCACTGTACCCGTATTGCTGTACCAAGTCCAGCGATGCGGGTTGGAGCGCTGGTTCCAAGAGCCAGAGATCCTCAATTTCTGGGACCTTGCAAAGGCCGGAGAAGGAGGCTGTTCTCACTGCTGGATCAGCTCCCGAGCCCTGGGGGCCGACAGACATTTCGTAGCCGCTCGGTCACAATCGGATACCGCATTGAAGTCACCCAGAACAATCCAAATATCTAGCTGGGGGCAATCGTTGCCACAGATTTGAGTTGGCGTAGAACGCCTCTTTCACATCAATTTATATACATCGGTAGGAGCGTATACAGCAATAAGAGACATGAAGCCAAAAGCATGCTTCAGTCTCAATGCCATAATACGCTCATCAAAGAGCTGAAGCCGACTGGAGATGGCTATGGCTACACCCTGGAGGTGGTGACCATTGCTGCGGCCCGACCAGTAGTAGGTGTAACCACCCACAATGATCGTGCCGCTACCAGGTCTTCTCACCTCTGAGAGAGCAGCCACCTCAACTCCCAGTCGCTTCAATTCCGTGATAGAGGTAAAACGCTCATTCTGCTGCAAGGACCAGATATTCCAAGCGCCTACCGGAAAGCACGCCTGAGATTAAGCCTCACTCCGGGTGCACGCTACCTCTACCGCCACCTACCAACACAGCTCCAAATAAAGAGGGTCGGCAGGCAGTGGGACGCCCATCTACCTGTGGGGTTCCCGAGGGCTTTGCCCCACAAGCTTCATGGTGGGTTGGCACCTGCGGGGCACAGGTGGGACAAGTAACTCACGTTCCAATCCTGCACCTCGACATTTGCCCTCCCAGCGGGACCACAGCCAGCCTTACTTGCTGGGTGTGGGACAACACCCTCCCCCAGCATTTCCATTTATCTGAGGCGTTGCCAGAGGGTCTTTCTGGGGGGAGGAGGACTGGCAAGGCCCACCTTGCCCACCACCCCAGGGTGGCTAGGGGCAGGAGTTGGTACGGAGCCAGAGCGTGTCCACACGCCGGTGGGCCATAGCTCCGTACCTCTGGGGCCTCCTGCTGCTCCGAGATCCCTACAGATTTAGCCTGGGACGCAAGGTGCCCAGTTACCCATGGGTGGCCACGGGGAGGAAACTGCAGAAGTCTTGATGATGGAGAGGCTGTGACCTGGCAGGGGAGACTTACGCAAAAGCTGCTCCCTTTTTCGCACTGAGCTAGCCAGGGGTGGAAGCTTCAAGCGAGAAGGCATGCAAGCACTTAACACTATCTAGGCTACCACACCATCACTTCACATCACCATGCGTGTGAAACACCCACCCATATATTATATATATATATATATATATATATATATATATATATATATAATATATACCCCAAATATATATATATATATATATATATATATATATATATATATATATATATATATATTTGGGGGGGTGTTTGTGGTGTGTATATGTATATATGTATATATATCTATATCTATCTATCTATCTATCTATATATATACACATACATATATATATATGTTCGAGTCACCGACTGGCGCGTTGTTCCCCTGGGCAAGGAACTTCACCTATATTGCATAAAGGTAACCCAATCAGGGATATGTGAAGCCATGGTTAACAGGTGGTGGATGTGGATTTCAAGCAAGAGCAGAGAGTGCACTCACTGGCTGAGCTACACGATGCTGACCAGAAGTACCATTACACGGTCAATAGTCAAGGATCTAGTAGAGACACTGCTACTGAAGAAAGCCTTGGGAACCTACTTCACTACCTCTCCCTTGTCAGTTAAGTATCAAGATCACAAAGGAAGACACGGAACAGCATGAGGGATCTTGCCACTTGGGGAAAGCTGCTGGAACATCAGCAGCAGCATTGCGCATGGTCATGAGAGAAGTATAGGCCACTGATTCCACTGACTGACTTGGTTAGATTTATTCATTATACACAAATCCGTGTGTGTGCTCAGATTGTACACATGAATGCACACACACATACACATGTGCACAATATGTGTGTGTGTGTGTGCTCAGGGTGATGTGAAGTGATGGTGTGGTAGTCTGGGTAGTGTCAAGTGCCTGCATGCCTTCTTGCTTACAGCTGCCACTGCTGGCTAGCCTAGTGCGAAAAAGTGATCAGCTCTGCATAAGCCTCCGACTGCCCAAGATTTAACCTGATGTGGGCTATCCAGGTAGGAGTTGGAACATCTGATCCTTGCGGCAGGATGATTATTACCCCTACTATTGAGGGAACTGAAGCTTTTGTGCGTTGGGTTGACTACCCTCTTGGAGGTTAGAAGGCCTGGCAGCAGCATGATCAATATGGGTGGGTACACCTACTACTGGTCAGGCCAGCGTAATGGTCCATCTCCAGAGAGTAGCCATAGCCATCTCCAGTTGACTTCAATAGTCGGTACTAGAGGTAACACCAGTTGACGAGCATATTATGACTTTGACCTTTGATGGTTTTGTGTCTATTATTGCTGTGTTTGCTCCTACCAATGCTTATAAATTAGATGAGAAAGAGGTGTTCTACACCAAATTCACCTCATTAGCAGCTGAGACATTCGCATTGTACTAGGCGATTTAAATGTGGTGTCTGGCTGTGATCAAGCTGGCTACAAGATGTCTGTCAGTCCCCATAGCTCAGGAGCTGATCTTGGTAGCGGGAACAATCCCCTCCAAGACTTTGCTAAGCCCCAGAGAGTGAGGATTTCTGGCTCCTAGTATCAACACCCAACCTGCATTGAGTCTATGTCTCGGGCGGTCAGACCAGGAATTTGGTAGACAGATTGGTCTGGCAGCAGCAGCCTTGAACTCGGTCAAA
>NW_023641645.1:15000-17500 GCF_015228065.2 Penaeus monodon
TGTATATATACACATATGTATACACACACACACACACACACATATATATATATATATATATTTTTTTTTTTTTTTTCATCATGGGGGGGGGGGGCTAACGCAGACGGGGGCGCATGACCGTATCTACCCTTCACTTCCTGTCACGGGGGTCCCCTCATGGCAAGTCTACAGCAGGCCCTCGGCCCAGCTTTAACTCCTCGGAAAAAATCGTTGAGTTGCCCAAGCTATGACCTCTTAGGTCGTCCCACGGGCCTCTACCTAGGATTGTCTCGCAAAGAGGCAACCTGATGGGCTGGGTCATCCACAAGGAAACAAACTAGGTACTTGAATAGTCTAAGGTAGCGACCTTGGATTATGCAAGTAACAGGTCCCATGCCAGTCTCACAGTGTAGCCATCGGTTGGAAACATGGCCCTGCCAACTGTACCCCATAATCTGGTGTAGGGATTTGTTACAAAAGGCATCAAGACAAGACTCCAAGGCACTGGACAGCATCCGGGTTTCGTTTTCATAGAGTAAAACAGGCAATATCAAGGCCTTGGCGATATAGCTTGGTCCATCTGCATAGGTACCGACATTTCCATATACTCTTGTTGACCGAGGTCATGGCTGCTGCTGCCAGACCAATCTATCTACCAACTTCCTGGTCTGACAGCCCAGAGACATAGACTACAATGCAGGTTGGGGTGTTGATACTAGGAGCCAGAAATCCTCACTCTCTGGGGCTTAGCAAAGTCCTGGAGGAGATTGTTCCCGCTACCAAGATCAGCTCCTGAGCTATGGGGACTGACAGACATCTTGTAGCCAGCTTGATCACAGCCAGACACCACATTGAAATCGCCTAGTACAATGCGAATGTCTCAGCTGCTAATGAGGTGAATTTGGTGTAGAACACCTCTTTCTCATCTAATTTATAAGCATTGGTAGGAGCAAACACAGCAATAATAGACACAAAACCATCAAAGGTCAAAGCCATAATATGCTCGTCAACTGGTGTTACCTCTAGTACCGACTATTGAAGTCAACTGGAGATGGCTATGGCTACTCTCTGGAGATGGACCATTACGCTGGCCTGACCAGTAGTAGGTGTACCCACCCATATTGATCATGCTGCTGCCAGGCCTTCTAACCTCCAAGAGGGTAGTCAACCCAACGCACAAAAGCTTCAGTTCCCTCAATAGTAGGGGTAAATAATCATCCTGCCGCAAGGATCAGATGTTCCAACTCCTACCTGGATAGCCCACATCAGGTTAAATCTTGGGCAGTCGGAGGCTTATGCAGAGCTGATCACTTTTTCGCACTAGGCTAGCCAGCAGTGGCAGCTGTAAGCAAGAAGGCATGCAGGCACTTGACACTACCCAGACTACCACACCATCCCTTCACATCACCCTGAGCACACACACACACACATATTGTGCACATGTGTATGTGTGTGTGCATTCATGTGTACAATCTGAGCACACACACGGATTTGTGTATAATGAATAAATCTAACCAAGTCAGTCAGTGGAATCAGTGGCCTATACTTCTCTCATGACCATGCGCAATGCTGCTGCTGATGTTCCAGCAGCTTTCCCCAAGTGGCAAGATCCCTCATGCTGTTCCGTGTCTTCCTTTGTGATCTTGATACTTAACTGACAAGGGAGAGGTAGTGAAGTAGGTTCCCAAGGCTTTCTTCAGTAGCAGTGTCTCTACTAGATCCTTGACTATTGACCGTGTAATGGTACTTCTGGTCAGCATCGTGTAGTTCAGCCAGTGAGTGCACTCTCTGTTGCTGCTTGAAATCCACATCCACCACCTGTTAACCATGGCTTCACATATCCCTGATTGGGTTACCTTTATGCAATATAGGTGAAGTTCCTTGCCCAGGGGAACAACGCGCCAGTCGGTGACTCGAACATATATATATATGTATGTGTATATATATAGATAGATAGATAGATAGATATAGATATATATACATATATACATATACACACGCACATACACCCCCCCATATATATATATATATATATATATATATATATATATATATATATATATATATATTTGGGGGTATATATATATATATATATATATATATATATATATATATATATATATATATATATATGGGTGGGTGTTTCACACGCATGGTGATGTGAAGTGATGGTGTGGTAGCCTAGATAGTGTTAAGTGCTTGCATGCCTTCTCGCTTGAAGCTTCCACCCCTGGCTAGCTCAGTGCGAAAAAGGGAGCAGCTTTTGCGTAAGTCTCCCCTGCCAGGTCACAGCCTCTCCATCATCAAGACTTCTGCAGTTCCTCCCCGTGGCCACCCATGGGTAACTGGGCACCTTGCGGTCCCAGGCTAAATCTGTGGGGGATCTCGGAGCAGCAGGAGGCCCCAGAGGTATGGAGCTATGGCCCACCGGCGTGTGGACACGCTCTGGCTCCGTACCAACTCCTGCCCCCTAGCCACCCTTGGGTAATGGGATGGCTCGGGGGAGGTGGGCCTTGCCAGT
>NW_023641645.1:25000-28575 GCF_015228065.2 Penaeus monodon
GTCTTTTAATATCTAGTGTGATATTAGAATTCAAATTAATATTACAAGAAAAAAAAAAAAAAAAAAAAAGGAGAGGGGGATGAGACCTTACCCGTTCCGTGTTAGTAACGAACTGAACGTTCACGGAAGCTATTCCTCCGACTAATTCTTGACAAAACCGAACCTGAATCGGTTCGGATTCATGGAGCTTCAGAGTTAGCTAAACAGCTAACTATCCACGTAATTATTTTGTCATTTAATAGGCCATTCCTTCACACAACTCCCCCCTTTAAGAATCTATCTCTGATAGATAGAAGACTAGCACGATCTACTCAAAAGATCGGCACCCACATTATCACGACCAGCTACATGTACAAGTCTAAATTTATAGGGTGCAGACTAAGTGCCACCTTACAACACGGTTATTTGATCTTCTGAAATTCTTTAAGTAAACAAGAGGTTATGGTCCACCTCTAATATGAACTCCTTTCCCATAAGATAATAATCAAATTCTGGACCCCAAACACAATAGCCAAACATTCACGCTCAATAGTAGAATACTTCGTTCACGATCTAGTAACTTGCGACTAGCATATGCTACGGGATAGGGAGGTTATCAACATACTGGAGCAGGACTGCTCCAATTCGAGTTTGATGCATCTGTTCTAAGAACAAATGGAAGATTTACGTCTGGGATCTTGAGAATTGGCTCACTAGCCATAGCAGCTTTAAGCTGTTGAAATTTAGCTGTTAAATCATTAGTCCATTTTAGTGCCTCATGAACCCTTTTCGAAGCAAGTCTGACAAAGGGCTTGTGAGGGATGAGACTTGTGGAATAAACATCTTGTAAAAGGATATCATTCCAAGAAAAGATCTTAAGAGTTTCTTGGTAACAGGTAGCGGTACTTTCATCATAGCTTCAACTTTATCAAACTGAGGACGCAAGTGTTTTCCATCAACAATAAAACCTAGATAATGGATTTGGTCATAGCCAAACTTACATTTAGAAGGACGTGCTGTGAGACCATGCTTTCGAAGACAGTCTAATACTGATCTGAGAGAATCTAAGTGTTCTTTCCAAGAAATACCATAGATAAAAATATTATCAAAATAGAAAGTAACATTGGGCAATCCTTCTAGAACAATTCTCATCAACCTAATATATGTTGCACAAGCAGTAACTAAGCCAAATGGTAACCTAGTGAATTCCATTAGACCTCGGTGAGTAGGAGGTTTTGCTCTCTCTGTAGGGGTATTCTAAAGCCTCCACTTCAGGTAATATTAATGGGTGGATGCGCTTACTTTAGCGGCCCTAGTTGGACTGCCTGGCTAATTTTCAATTCCCCAGTGATGGATTGATTTAAGTCCTGGACTCCAGGGTAGTTCCGATGAGCACATTACAAAATTTAATGGGTGCCCTTAAAACATTAGCCCACCCAACAAAGTATACGCACCTATATAACACCTTACCTGTGGGAAGGAGTTAACTCTACCTAAATAATCTGCAACTTGAACCATTTTACAGTTTAAGGTAACAGCATCTGGAATCAAATCATCAGAGACAATTATACAAGAACAACTGTGTCTCTTAAAATTCTTGAAAACCACATTCCATTCACAGTTCCAGAAGATGAATATTTATTGCAATGGGTTTCTTCTAAGCAAAATCCTACCTTCTCGGGATGTTTCTTAAAAGAAAGGGGGTCTTTGGACACAGGTTTAATGTGCCCCTGCTCTCACAGTAATGACAACGTATACTTGACAATTCTGCTTTAACATTCTTAGGGGGATTAGGAGTAAACTTTCTACCCCTATCAAAATTTGATACGCGGGGATAAGCATTGTGGGCTGAAGCCCATGTATCTGCTAGCTCCACAGCTAATTCTAGGGAACTGACATTATGTTCCTTAATGAACATTCTTAAATCTGGAGAGAGAGAGGAGACGAACTGATCAAAAATCATGAAGGATCTAAGAGAAAAGAAGTCTTCTGGTACACTACGACCCTTTATCCAGTCATCAAAAAGGCGGCCTAGATGTAGAGAAAATTGTTGATAAGTTTCACCTGCTCTGATTTTACTAGATCTAAATTCGTTTCTGTAATGATCTGGAGTTTTACTAAATCCTTTCAAGAGAGCCAATTTTAACTGCTCATAATCATCTGTAATTTCTGAAGAAAAAGAGGTGTATATACTTACAGCCTTACCAGTTAAAAGACTAGCCAGTCGAATGGAGTAAGTATCAGAATTAATCCCCAGTAACGAAGCAACCCGTTCAAATCTCACTAGGTAAGAAGATATATCCTCCCCGTCCTAAATACGGGTAAAGATGGTCTAACTGTTCCTTCCATACCAACAGGAGAAAAGGACCCTTCTGTCTTATTGGCCCGAACTAATTCCAACTCGTATTCCATTTTCTTTTGTTCTCTCTCCGTTTCTAATCTAACTTTTTCTATTTCCTTTTCGGCTTCGATCTTTGCCTTTTCTAAATCTCCTTCCTTAGCTCTTTCTTCCCTGTAATACGACTGCTGACTAACTACATATTTGGCAACATCATCCCCGACGAGTCCTAAAGACTCCGCCTGATGCTTCAGCGTATCAAAAGAATAATCTGCCATAATGGCAACAGGAATTTACTAAATTCCTTTCTGACCAACGGATCTACGAGCACGCTACTAAACACGGTGACCAAAAACTTGAGGAGACCTAATCTCGCACCAAGCAGATATCTTGACACGGACATCACAATCCGGAACACAGCCAAGAATCCTTAAACCCAAAACATCTTGGGCAACCATAGATCGTTGTCAGACAACTTCCAATCTAATCGATAAAATAGGATCGAATATACAAATTCGGATCCAACTTTGCTTCCGGGCCCCAAGGACAGCAAACAACAACAGCAGCAACAACAAAAAGACAATTACCACCAATAACCCAGAGAGATTACCTTAGATCCTGGCAAGGTCGCCACTTGTAAATAATTCAAAGGTCCGTTTATATTTATATATATATATATATATATATATATATATATATATATTTTTTTTTTTTTTTTAGATCTTGTTTTAGTTTTATTTAATTTCTTGGTAAAAGTTACCGAGAGTGACGCACTGAGATAGAGAAAAATGGACACTGCCATCTTGTAGAGCATAAAAAATAGACTAGGAAACAATATAAATAAATCTGCAGCGGCCTCATGTTACCCGGAAAATGAGGGAAATACGTTCTACATGCCACCGCTCAGAGACTAAGTCCACAACACCCTCAAAATGGCAGAGTCCATAATTTCTCGTTTTCTATTGCTCCATTTCTTTCATTTTCTATTTATCCATTTTCTATAAGGATCGCGTTTTCTTTGACCATAATTCTTGCGTTTTCTGTTGACAACCATGGAAATCATTTCCGATTTGTTTTTTATTTCCATCATTATTTTCTCTTATTTCTAACAACATTTCCTTTAGTTTTTTATGCTATTACATATCTTTGGTTGCTCTCTCAAATGTAGTTGCGTTTTATGTAGTTTTCCTTATCATTTCTATTATCAGATTCTTAATTATTACAATACTACTGCTTGTTTACCGTAATTGCCTCATAT
>NW_023641645.1:33675-41206 GCF_015228065.2 Penaeus monodon
AAGTAGTCCTACTTCGCCTGCAGTGACCAGACGCTGTCACAAGATATCGGAAGGCGAGGGCGTTCAGGGAGAAACTGTTTGTCATGAACGAAGCAATGAATTGTGTTTCCTCTCGCCTGAAATAAATGTTTCAGCAACTTAGATGTTTCCCTCTTGATTATTTCTGATATCAGAAATCACCTTTACTATGAACTGAACCGAATGTGATGGAGAATGTCTGATAATAACAGTAAATATCACTCTTTGGCTAGCTATGGCACTACAGTAAACGCGGTTTCCTCCCCGAATCATCAGCCAATATTCATGTTCTGGCAAACCTCATCAGTACCAGGAAACCAGTCTATAACCATAACGCTATCACTGCACATGTATTATTGCAGAAAGCCTTGGCTTATTAAATAATCAATTGCATATAAGTATATGCATGAGAGTGTGTGTGTGTGTGCACACACACACACACACACACACGCACACATACACATAAACACACACACACACACACATACACATAAGCACACACACACACACACACACACACACACACACACACACACACACACACACACACACACATACATACACATAAATACACATACACACACACATACACATAAATACACACACACACACCCGTGTAAAAAGGTATGAATGAGAATGAATATCTTCACAATGCATGAGATGTATTTAAATGGTTTCGTGCAGAAATATATTTCTGACGAAAATCTAACGAAACCGATTAAATACATATCATTTATTGTGAAGATATCCATTCTCATTCATACCTTTTCTCCATTTGTCACAATGAAAACAGTTCATATACACACCCATATATATATATATATATATATATATATATATATATATATATATATATATATATATATATATATATTGACCACGCAGCTTTGTTTATGTACGTTTTCGTTTCAAAGGTATATTATTAAAGCAAAACTAATAGAGTAAATTACAAAAATCATCCATGATAGATAGGCTGTTTAAATGCTTTTACAATGAAAAGGGGGAGGAGGGTGTGTGTTCTTCTGCAGCGGCCTGACTATTTCCACAAAGGTTGGTAAATTTCATTCAAGAACACCGCCATGTTTCCGCCAGTGTGTGTGTGTGTGTGTGTGTGTGTACCTATCTATCTATCTGCCCATCTATATATCTATCTATATATCCATTTATATATATATATATATATATATATTACATACATACATATATATACATATACATATATATATATATATATATATATATATATATATATATATATATATATATATATATGTGTGTGTGTGTATATATACTCATATATATACAGTATATATATACATATATAAACACACACAGACACACATATGTGTGTGTGTGTGTGTGCGTGTGTGTGTGTGTGTGTCTATATCTCTATTCATCTGTCTATCAATCCATCTACAAATGTATATATACACATATGTATACACACACACACACACACACACACACATATATATATATATAGTAAATAATTCAAAGGTCCTTTTATATTTATATATATACATATATATTTTAGATCTTGTTTTAGCTTTATTTAATTTCTTTCGATGTTATTTTATTTGTTAATCTAAGTAGTAATCTCCTCTAGGTTATAGCAAGATAGAAATTGTAGGACGGATTTATTATTATACTTCAACATTACAATCACAATCACAAAAATACAGAACAGAGAAATACGGGATCACAGAACACGGGATCACAGAAAACGGAAAGACACGGGATCACGAACACGGAACAGACACGGGATCACAAAAACACGGGAACAGACACGGATCACAGAACAGGGGAACAGACAGGGGATCACAGAACCGGGAACAGGACACGGGATCACAGAACACGGGAACAACACGGGATCACAGGAACACAGAACACGGGAACAGACACGGATCACAGGAACACAGAACACGGAACAGACACGGGATTACGGGAAACACAGAAAACAGGAACAGACACGGGATTACGGGAAACACAGAACAGGGGACAGACACGGGATCACAGGAACACAGAACACGGGAACACACACGGGATAAACAGGAACATAGAACACGGGAACACACACGGGATCACAGGAAAACACAGAAAACGGGACAGACACGGGATCACAGGAACACAGAACACGGATCGTCTTCATTTCGTTAGAACTTCTTTCTCAGCTAATCTCGGCTCTACTGTATTTAAGCGAATAGAAATAAATGGACGTCTCCTCCTCCGGCCCTCGAGGAAGGTAGAGCCCTGATAAAAAAAAATGTAAGAATTAAACTCAGAAATAATGGTCTTTTAAAATATCAGTGTGATATTAGAATTCAAATTAATATTACAAGAAAAAAAAAAAAAAAAAAAAAAGGAGAGGGGGGATGAGACCTTACCCGTTCCGTGTTAGTAACGAACTGAACGTTCACGGAAGCTATTCCTCCGACTAATTCTTGACAAAACCGAACCTGAATCGGTTCGGATTCATGGAGCTTCAAGTTAGCTAAACAGCTAACTATCCACGTAATTTTTTGTCATTAATAGGCCATTCCTTCACACAAACTCCCCCCTTTAAGAATCTATCTCTGATAGATAGAAGACTAGCACGATCTACTCCAAAAGATCGGCACCCACATTATCACGACCAGCTACATGTACAAGTCTAAATTTATAAGGTTGCAGACTAAGTGCCCACCTTACAACACGGTTATTTGATCTTCTGAAATTCTTTAAGTAAACAAGAGGTTTATGGTCCACCTCTAATATGAACTCCTTTCCCATAAGATAATAATCAAATTTCTGGACCCCAAACACAATAGCCAAACATTCACGCTCAATAGTAGAATACTTCGTTTAAACGATCTAGAAAACTTGCGACAGCATATGCTCCGGATAGGGATGGTTTTATCAACATACTGGAGCAGGACTGCTCCAATTCGAGTTTGAATGCACTGTTCTAAGAACAAATGGAAGATTTACGTCTGGGATCTTGAGAATTGGCTCACTAGCCATAGCAGCTTTAAGCTGTGAAATTTACTGTTAAATCATTAGTCCCTTTTTTAGTGCCTCATAAACCCCCTTTTTCGAAGCAAGTCTGACAAAGGGCTTGTGAGGGATGAGACTTGTGGAATAAACATCTTGTAAAAGGGATATCTTCCAAGAAAAGATCTTAAGAGTTTCTTGGTAACAGGTAGCGGTACTTTCATCATAGCTTCAACTTTATCAAACTGAGGACGCAAGTGTTTTCCTCAACAATAAAACCTAGATAATGGATTGGTCCCTAGCCAAACTTACATTTTGAAGGGCGTGCTTTTGAGACCATGCTTTCGAAGACAGTCTAATACTGATCTGAGAGAATCTAAGTGTTCTTTCCAAGAAATACCATAGATAAAAATATTATCAAAATAGAAAGTAACATTGGGCAATCCTTCTAGAAAAAATTCTCATCAACCTAAAATTGTTGCACAAGCAGTAACTAAGCCAAATGGTAACTAGTGAATTCCATTAGACCTCGGTGAGTAGGAGGTTTTGCTCCCCTCTGTTAGGGGGATTTCTAAAGCCTCCACTTCAGGGAATATTAATGGGTGGATGCGCTTTACTTTAGCGGCCCTAGTTTGGACTGCCTGGCTAATTTTCAATTCCCCAGTGATGGATTGATTTAAGTCCCTGGAACTCCAGGGTAGTTCCCGATGACACATTACAAAATTTAATGGGTGCCCTTAAAACATTAGCCCACCCAACAAAGTTACGCCCCCTAATATAACACCTTACCTGTGGGAAAAGGGGTTAACTCTACCTAAATAATCTGCAACTTGAACCATTTTACAGTTTAAGGTAACAGCATCTGGAATCAAATCATCAGAGACAATTATACAAGAACAACCGTGTCTCTTAAAATTCTTGAAACCCACATTCCATTCACAGTTTTCCCGAAGATGAATATTTATTGCAATGGGTTTTCTAAGCAAAATCCTACCTTCTCGGGGTGTTTCTTAAAAAAAAGGGGGTTCTTTTGGGCACAGGTTTAATGTGCCCCTGCTCTCCACAGTAATGACAACGTAACTTGACAATTCTGCTTTAACATTCTTAGGGGGATTAGGAGTAAACTTTTTACCCCTATCAAAATTTGATACGCGGGGATAAGCATTGTGGGCTGAAGCCATGTATCTGCTAGCTCCACAGCTAATTCTAGGGAACTGACATTATGTTCCTTAATGAACATTCTTAATCTGGAGAGAGAGGAGGAGGGCGAACTGATCAAAAATCATGAAGGATCTAAGAGAAAAGAAGTCTTTGGTACACTACGACCCTTTATCCAGTCATCAAAAAAGGGGGCCTAGATGTAGAGAAAATTGTTGATAAAATTTCACCTGCTCCTGATTTTACTAGATCTAAATTCGTTTCTGTAATGATCTGGAGTTTACTAAATCCTTTCAAGAGAGCCCAATTTTAACTGCTCATAATCATCTGTAATTTCTGAAGAAAAAAAAGGTGTATATACTTACAGCCTTACCAGTTAAAAGACTAGCCCAGTCGAATGGAGTAAGTATCAGAATTAATCCCCAGTAACGAAGCAACCCGTTCAAATCTCACTAGGGAAGAAGATATATCCTCCCCGTCCTAAATACGGGGAAAGATGGTTTTAACTGTTCCTCCATACCAACAGGAGAAAAGGACCCTTCTGTCTATTGGCCCGAACTAATTCCAATCGTATTCCATTTTCTTTGTTCTCTCTCCGTTTCTAATCTAACTTTTTCTATTTCCTTTTCGGCTTCGATCTTTGCCTTTTCTAAATCTCCTTCCTTAGCTCTTTCTTCCCTGTAATACGACTGCTGACTAACTACATATTTGGCAACATCATCCCCGACGAGTCCTAAAGACTCCGCCTGATGCTTCAGCGTATCAAAAGAATAATCTGCCATAATGGCAACAGGAATTTACTAAACTCCTTTCTGACCAACGGATCTACGAGCACGCTACTAAACACGGTGACCAAAAACTTGAGGAGACCTAATCTCGCACCAAGCAGATATCTTGACACGGACATCACAATCCGGAACACAGCCAAGAATCCTTAAACCCAAAAAATCTTGGGCAACCCTAGTCGTTGTCAGACAACTTCCAATCTAATCGATAAAATAGGATCGAATATACAAATTCGGATCCAACTTTTCTTCCGGGCCCAAGGACAGCAAACAACAAAAAGCCCGCAACAACAAAAAGACCCAAATTTCCACCAATAACCCAGAGAGATTACCTTAGATCCTGGCAAGGTCGCCACTTGTAAATAAATTTAAAGGTTCGTTTATATTTATATATATATATAAATATATATATTTAATATTTTTTTTTTTTTTTTTTTAGATCTTTTTTTAGTTTTATTTAAATTTTTTGGTAAAAGTTACCGAGAGTGACGCCCCTGAATAGGAAAAAATGGACACTGCCATCTTGTAGAGCATAAAAAATAGACTAGGAAACAATATAAATAAATCTGCAGCGGCCTCATGTTACCCGGAAAATGAGGGAAATACGTTCTACATGCCACCGCTCAGAGACTAAGTCCACAACACCCTCAAAATGGCAGAGTCCATAATTTCTCGTTTTCTATTGCTCCATTTCTTTCATTTTCTATTTATCCATTTTCTATAAGGATCGCGTTTTCTTTGACCATAATTCTTGCGTTTTCTGTTGACAACCATGGAAATCATTTCCGATTTGTTTTTTATTTCCATCATTATTTTCTCTTATTTCTAACAACATTTCCTTTAGTTTTTTATGCTATTACATATCTTTGGTTGCTCTCTCAAATGTAGTTGCGGTTTTATGTTGTTTTTCCTTATCATTTCTATTATCAGATTCTTAATTATTTAACAATACTACTGCTTGTTTACCGTAATTGCCTCATATATCGGAACAATACACTCGCGGTCGCTTGCTCACTCACTCTCACTTAAGCCGGTGACATGGCAACAGCAAGCTCAAACTTTTGTCGTCGGTGTGACATGGGGTATGTTCTCTTTTATATTAAGTAATTTGTAATTGTATTGTGTATATTTTATTAGCTCATATCATTACCATTTTACTGTTAAATGTTATTTATGGTAGGTACGGGCAATTTTGGCAGCAATACGGCGGCCAGGCCGACCTATTGCTCGATCTGTGCCGGTCGCACAACTTAATCACCCAAAAATTTAATTGTCCCAAGTGCCGTGAAAACTGCCGCCTTGATAATGAATACTATTTTATTGGCCCACCCTGAAGAAAATAAAATTCCATCAGTTCCTCCTCGCCGCTGCTCGTCGTACCCACCACACTGACGGTATGTGGCAATTATTTTTTTTAACGAAATAGATGTCTCTTGGCACGAAGTGGTATGAAATAGGGTCATTATAGGTGTATTTATTACCACAGGGGGTCCAGGGGGCAGAGCCCCCTGGCTAGGGAATATATAGATCGTAGTGTATAAATTCCACAGGGTTAAGGTTAGGTTGGTTTATTGGTTAGGACGCATTGTACGATTACCATAGGGGATGTGAATTATGTGAAACACCGTAGATTTTTTTTTTGCCGAGCGACGGGTTTTATCCCCGTAGAGTTTTTCGAAATTTGGCGCGTCGGTCCGTAGAGTTTCAATTGCCGATTTTTACCGTTTTTTGTGCTTGTTTACTTCGTTCGTCGGACAATGTTTGGCTCGGGTTTTCGAAAAATCGACTTTTTAACGTTTCATAAATCACTTTCTTCGATTTCTGCAGCTTCCTATGGGCACCCAGTGCTATCCATTATTCCCCCCCCCTTCAACCCCCGATTCCCCACGCATCCCCCAAGATCGTTGGGTAGAGGAAAGATATAAAAAATCCAATTTTGGAACTTAGTCTCTGAGAGGGTGCGTCGCTCTCGGTAACATTTACCAATTTCTTTCGATGTTATTTTATTTGTTAATCTAAGTAGTAATCTCCTCTAGGGTTATAGCTAGATAGCATTGTAGTGACGGATTTATTTATTATACCTTCAACATTACAATCACAATCACAATAAATACAGAACAGAGAAATACCGGATCACAGAACACGGGATCACAGAACACGGGAACAGACACGGGATCACAGGAACACAGAACACGGGAACAGACACGGGATTACAGGAACACAGAACACGGGAACAGACACGGGATCACAGAACACGGGAACAGACACGGGATCACAGGAACACAGAACACGGGAACACACACGGGATCACAGGAACACAGAACACGGGATCACAGAACACGGGAACAGACGGGATTACAGGAACACAGAACACGGGAACAGACACGGGATCACAGAACACGGGAACAGACACGGGATCACAGAACACGGGAACAGACACGGGATCACAGACACGGGATCACAGGAACACAGAACACGGGAACACACACGGGATCACAGAACAAACGGAACAGACACGGGATCACAGGAAACAAAACGGAACAGACACGGATCACGGAACACAGAAAACGGAACAGACACGGATACAGGACACGACAGGA
>NW_023641646.1:0-5000 GCF_015228065.2 Penaeus monodon
CTTCCAACCACTGACTCTCCCTCCTTCCCTCTCTCTCCCTCTCCTTCCAACCACTGACTCTCCCTCCTTCCCTCCCTCTCTCCCCTCTTTCTCTCATCCACTTCGAAAATAACCTTTATCACAATCGGCATTTTCTCTTGATTTCATTTCATTCAATTAATCTTCTGTCTTTCCCTCATTCACTCGATTCCAAATTCGCTGGTTTAATTGCCAATTGGACAGGAGATGCAACCTGCGATGGAGCCCAGTTGCAATTGCATAAAAGCTTAGCCGTGGTTCGTTGCAAGGGCCGCGTGATGTAATTCTCGTTGCGTCAACGGGAGGGGGGGAGGGGAGGGGAAGGGGGGGGAGGGGAGGGTTTACTAGGTTGATAGAGAGGTAGGTAGTAGGCTGGCAGGAAGATGAAGAGATATATATGTATATATATACATACAAACATCTCTCTCTCTCTCTCTCTCTCTCTCTCTCTCTCTTCTCTCTCTCTCTTTTTCTCTCTCTCTATGTCTCTCTCTCTCTCTCTCTCTTTCTCTGTGTTTTTCTCTCTCTGTCACACACACACACACACACACACACACACAAACACACACACACAAAACCACACACACACCCCACACACCGCACACGCACACGCCACGCACACGCACACACACACACACACACCAACACCCCCAACCCCCCCACACACACACAACACACACACACACACACACAAAACACACACACACCACACCCATATATATTGTGTGTGCAATAGATTGATATAATAACAACCCAAAATCTATCGCTATATCTTCTACTTTTGTTATTTTTTTGACACAGCAAACACATACCCCACCCACACACAAAACACACAACCCACACACACACCACAACACACACCACACACACACACCACACACACATACACACACACCCCACACACACACCAACAACAAAACACACACACCCTACCCGCATAATATATGTGTGTGCCATGATATGTAATATACACACAATACAACATGCATACACTACATCTATCGCTATATTTCTATTATTTGTGTACCACACCCCAAAACACACAACCACACACACACACAACACACACCCCCACACACACACACCACACCACACACACACACACACACCACACACACACACACACGAGAGAGAGAGAGAGAGAGAAGAGAGAGAAGAGGAGACGAGAGAGAGAGAGAGAGAGAGAGAGAGAGAGAGAGAGAAGAGAGATTAGAGAAATATAATATATATATATATATATATAGTATAGATATATATATATATAGATATATATATATCATATATATATATATAGAGAGAGAAGAGAGAGAGAGAGAGAAGAGAAAGAGAGCATTAGAGAAATATAGAGAGAGAAACAATAACAGTGACGCAATGGTTCGACCCTTGTTAAACCACGAACTGTCAAAACATCGTACTCAAGGAAAGTTTAGTATACAAACACTTATTTTGAAGTCTAACAGCCATGGAACTGTTCCCTCCCCCCCTCCCCCTCCCCCCCCGTCGCTCCAGCTCTGGCCGCGGAGTCAAAGGGTTAGAGTTAGAGTTTAAATCCTTTTAAATGGCTCTTGAACAATGTTACATACAAGTGGAGCTCGTTACACCTCAGCGTTTGGGTGAGTCACAAGGTGTAACGTGGAAAATACAGGTCGAGGGTGTAACTTGTGATTTGTGATCTTTAGCACGTCTGAAAAGAGACATTCAGACATATAGACAGAGTCAGATATACAGACATACAGTATAGACAGAGTCAGAGATGCAAACAGACAGAGAGACATACAGACGGATAGACAGAGACACGGATGCAGAGACAAAGCACAAATACAAACTCTTTCTCTCTCTCTTTCTCTCTCTTTTCCTCTTTCCTCTCTCTCTCTCTCTCTCTTCTCTCTCTTTCTCCTCTCTACTCGTCTTCTACGTCTCCTCTCTCTCTCCCACATACGCGCCCTTTGTCTGTGCTTTTCTACTAAACCTTCCTCTTAAACCGTTTTAAAGCGTCTGACGCATGCACGGCCTAAACATCCAGCCAAAGCAGAGTACAAATTACTAATACTGAATCACGAACACGCGCCTACCCCCCCCCCGTCTCTCTCTTCTCCCTCCCCCCTCCCCCCCTCTCCCCCCGACTCTCTCTCTCTCTCCTCCCCTCTCTCTCTTCTCTTTTTCCCCTCTCCCCTCTCTCTTCTCCCTTTCCCCTCCCCTTCTCTCTCTTCTCCCCCTTCCTCTCTCTCTCTTCTCCGCCCTCTCCCCTCTCTCTCTCTCTCCTCCCCCTCCCCCATCTCTTCCCCCCTCACCTCTCTCTCTTCTCTCTCCCCTCGCTCCTACCTTTCCCCTTCCGTTCTTCTCCCCATTCCCCCTTCCCCTCTCTCTACCCCCTCCCCCCCCCTTCCCTTCTCCCGTTACCCCTCTCTCTACCCCTCTTCCTCCTACCCCCCGTTCTCCCCCCCCCTCACCGCTCACTGATATTACGTTAAGGGGAAATTGTGAATTTTATGCAATAATGTATTCATTTGCAAGTTTTGGCCGTTGCTATTTTTTGCACGAAATCTTTCTCCTATTTGTTGTGCAGAGAGATAAATTAAATGTATAGACAGATTGGTAAAGAGAGATAGAGCTATAAATATAGATAGATAGATGGACAAAAAGAGGAATAGATATCTTAAATAGATAGTAGATAGATAGATAGATAGACAGACAGACAGATAGATAGATAGATAGATAGATAGATAGATAGATAGATAGAGAGAGAGAGAGAGAGAGAGAGAGAGAGAGAGAGAGAGAGAGAGAGAGAGAGAGAGAGAGAGAGAGAGAGAGAGAGAGAGAGACAGACAGACAGAGAGAGAGAGAGAGAAGCAGAGAGAAGAAAGAAGAGAGAGAGAGACCGAAGACATTCCCTCAACCAATTCCTTTTTCACTTTCTTGTATATTTCTCTTTTTCTTAGCCTGTTCTCTCCTCCTCGACTTCACACCCGATGGCGAGGAAAATTCGGATTTTTTCCCCATAGACGAGACACGGGATTAGCTGAGAGATTTATTGAGTGATTTGTCTTTTGATTTCTTGTCTGAATCTGATCTGGAAGTGAAAAATTGCTTCGGAAGATGAATGCAGAACAAGAAGCACGCACACAAGCATACTGAGGAGGGAGGGAAGGAGGGAGAGGGAGGGAGAGGGAGGGGGAAAGAAGGAGGGAGGGAGAGGGAGGAGGGAGGGAGAGGAAGGGAGGAGGGAGGGAGAGGAGGGAGGGGAGGGAAGGAGGAAGGAGGGAGGGAGAGGGGGGGGGAAGGGAAGGGAGAGGGGAAGAGGAGGGGAGGGGGGAAAGGGGTGGCGGAGAAGGGGGAGGTAAAGCGAGGCAGAACATGCAGTGTCTCTTTTTCTTTCTCCCTCTTTTCTCTCTCTCTTCTCGCCTCTCTCTCTTTCTCTCTGCCCCTCTCTCTCTCTTCTCTCCTCTCTCTCTCTCGTCTCCTCTCTCTTCTCTCTCTTCTCCCTCTCTCTTTCTCATCCCTTCTCTCTCCTCTTCTTCTCTCTCTCGCTTTCCCCTCCTCTCCCTGTCTCCCCTCTCTCCTCCTCTCTCCTCTGCCTCTCCCCTCTCCACTTCATCTTTTCTCTTTCTCTTCTCTTCTCTCTTTCCTGGCCCAATACTTCTTCCTCGTGGTCTCTCCTTCTCTTTCCTTTTCCCCCTTTTCTCCCAACTTCCGGCTCCCCTCTCTCTCCTTTCCTTCTCCCCCTCTTCTTTTCTCAAATTTCTTCCCTCTTCCTCTTTACGCTTTCCCCACTTTCACACGTTAAAACACTACCTTCCTAGCTTTGAACTTTTTTCAAAAAAAACTTTCCATATCGTTCTCTCTTTCACTCCCTTCATTTCTCTTTTCTCTATTACTTTTTCCCTTACTCTATCTTCCTCTTTACTATGAATATATACCATACTTTCATCTTTGTAGACTAATTCATAAATTTTACTAATTGCCTGCGTGTCGTTGTTGGTTGTGTCCTTGTTGTTTTTTTAAATTTTATTTTTTTTAGTTTTTTTTTGTTGGTATTTATGTTGTATTTAGTTTGGTCATTATTTTGTTTTTTTTGGTATTATTTTTTTGTTTTATATTTATTGTATGTATATATTCTGTGTGTGTGTGTGTTATCGTGTGTGTGTGTGATGGTGTGTGTTAGTGTGTGTGTTTTGTGTGTGTGTGCGTGTGCGTGTGCGTGTGTGTGTGTATTGTGTGTGTGTGTGTGTGTGTGTGTGTATGTGTGTGTGTGTGTGTGTGTGTGTGTGGTGTGTGTGTGTGATTGTGTGGTGTGTTTGTGTGTGTGTATGTGTGTTGTGTGTGTGTGTGTGTGTGTGTGTATGTGTGTGTGTGTGTGTTTGTGTGTATGTGTGTTGTGTGTGTGTGTGTTGTGTGTGTGTGCGTGTGGTGTGTGGTGTTGGTTGTGTGTGTGTGTGTGTGAGCGTGTGTGTATATGTAGGTATCCATCCATCCATTCATGCATATATATATTATGATATATATATAATATATATATATATATATATATATATATATATATATATATATATATATATATATATATATATATACATACATGCACACACACAGACACACACAAACACACATAATTATTTTTTTTTTCATCTAAATATACAACAAAATTGTCTTTAACCATTATCTTTTTTTTTTTCTTATTTCCACTTAAATCAAAAACAGAAATTGAATCTAAAACAGACGTTGTGTTAGCAGCAAGGTGAGCGAAGTTGAGCGAAGGGGAGCGAAGGTGAGCGAAGGGGAGCGAAGGTGAGCGAAGGTGAGCGAAGGTGAGCGAAGGTGAGCGAAAGGGAGCGAAGGTCTGGCGCGAGGAGGCAGATTCCTCAACTTTATCGGGAATCTGCGTCTCGGACGAAACCACATTTCGAAATTTCTCAGGGAGAATATTATATCATTTTCGGAGTCCCCTTGGCCATAGACCGGCGTGAACCGGGTTTTATGAATAT
>NW_023641646.1:7500-10377 GCF_015228065.2 Penaeus monodon
TCTATCTCTCCCTCCCTCCCTCTCCCTCCTCCCTCCCTCTCACTCCCTCCTCCCTCCCTCCCTCTCCCTCCCCCCCTCTCTCTCCCTCTCTCTCTCTCTCTCTCTCTCTCTCTCTTCTCCCTCTCTCCTCTCTCTCTCTCTCTTCTCTCTCTCTCTCTCGTTCTCTCTCTCTCCTCTCTCTCTTCTCTCTCTCTCTCTCTCTCTCTCTCTCTCTCTCTCTCTCTCTCTCTCTCTCTCTTTCTCTCTGTCGCTATCTCTCTCTCTCTCTCTCTCTCGCTACCTATCTCTATTTCTCTATCTCTATCTATCTTTCTTTCTCTCTCTCTTTCTCTCTGTCGCTCTCTCTCTCTCTCTCTCTCTCTCTCTCTGTCGCTATCTCTCTCTCTCTCTCTCTCTCTCTTGCTACCTATCTCTATTTCTCTATCTGTATCTATCTCTCCCTCCCTCCTTCCCTCCCTCCCTCTCCCTCCTCCCTCCCTCTCTCTCCCTTCCTCCCCCTCTCACTCCCTCCTCCCTCCCTCCCTCCTCCCCCCCCCCCCCCAGTCATTCAGCAGCGGAGTGCAGTCTGAGTTGAGAAACAGCTGACTATTATTATTATTTTTCTTTCATTTCTTGAGTTTTAAAAAAAGGCTTGTATTTTGTGTCTGCTAAGTATAATCACTGATGATATCATTATCATCGTGTTCATTATCATTTACGTTATTATCAAAGCCATCACTACTATCATCATTATCATTGTTATTGTTATTATTACTATCATCATCATCACCATCACCATCGCCATCACCATCATCACCGTCATCATCACCATCATCGTCATCTTCACCATCACCATCACCATCATTATTAAGCAACAGTAGAAAGTGAGAAATTCGTTTAATATTCTTTTATTTACATAATACATTACATAACGAACAAAAATATATGAATATACTTAACTGAAAAGAAAACCATGTTATTTAATTTCTTTCATTCTATCTATTCATTTTTCTATTTTCTATTCCCCTTTTCTTACTCTCCTTCCCTCGTTCTCATTCTTCTTTATCTCTCAATTCCTCTTTCTCTGTTTTCTCTTCCTCCCTCTTTCACTTTCTCTTTGTATCTCCCAAGATTTACATATTTTTCCCTCTCTCTGTCTATCTCTCTCTCTCTCTCTCTCTCTCTTTCTCTCTCTCTCTTTCTCTTATTCCCTCCCTTCCTCCTCCTCTCTCCACTCCTTCCTTCTCTCCTTCCTCCACACGTTCCTCTTCCCCCCCCCCCTCCCCCCAGAGAGTGCCAGGGGCGACGTGGCACTGAGTGGCACTGAGGCCCGAGGGAGACGCCGCCTCCAGAGTGACAGGAGACTGATAGGGTTCGGCCACGGGGGGGGGGGGGCTTATCAGCTAGTGGAGGTGGAATTGGTTGGAGAGGAAGAAGGAGGAGGAGAAGAGGGCGAGAAGGAGAGGAAGAAGGAGGAGGAGAAGAGGGCGAGAAGGAGAGGGAGAAGGAGGAGGAGAAGAGGGCGAGTAAGGAGAGGGATGAAGGAGGAGGGAAAGAGGGCGAGAAGGAGAGGGAGAAGGAGGAGGAGAAGAGGGCGAGAAGGAGAGGAGAAGGAGAGGAGAAGAGGGGGAGAGACAGGGATAGGAGAGGAGATAAGGGCGAAAGTAGAGGAGGAAAGGAGGATGAGAAGTAGGGCGAGAAAGGAGAGGGAGAAAGGGGGCGAATAGGGCGAATAATGAGATGAAGAAGAGGAGAAGAAGAGGGCGAGAATGATAGTGAATAGATTAGTGAGAAAGGTGTCGCCCTCGAGATAGAGTGATAATTTCTGAGAATTATTGATAGTATAGAGTAGATTTGTGATAAATATATCTATACTATATATATATAATATATATATACTAATATTATATATATTATATATATAGAGTAGATAGAGAGAGAGAGAGAGAGACAGAGAAGAGATATAAGAGTAGTAGAGACAGAAGATAAAGTCTTTAAGAAAGAGACGAAAATGGAAAAGAAAGAGAAAGAATGGGGTTAACGAAAAGGAACAGGGAAAGAGAAGAAACGTGGAAAGAACAGAAGATAACAAAGAAACACAAACAAACCGAGAGAAACCAAAATATTTTCTACAACAACGAAAACAAACAAACAAACAGAAAACGAGTCTCATGGAGACCTTAGATCTTAGAATTCAATATTTATGATCAAGTAGAGACTCGCTTTTCTTTCTTTCTTTCTTTCAACTTAAACCTTTCGGAAAATTTCTTTGCATTCTTGATATATCAAGATAATTTAATCATTTATTCATTATTTCACATCATTCATCACAATCAAACTTTCACTTATCATGATTATGTTAATTTTTACTATTAATAAAAAGCATTTATTTTCCTCCACCATCCCTCTTCTCGATCGCAATTACAATTCACATATGTTATATCATAATTACGTCTATCATTACTATTAAACCCTTTTATTCAACAACGTTCTCCTTAATTCATCACAATTACACCATCCTTGTCGCAAATATAAACATCTAGTCTATTTTTAAGTTTTTTTAAAATATCTAATCTATTTTTAAGTCTTTTTTTAATATCTAATCTATTTTTAAGTCTTTTTTTAATATCTAATCTATTTTTAAGTCTTTTTTTTAATATCTAATCTATTTTTAAGTCTATTTTTAATATCTAATCTATTTTTAAGTCTTTTTTAAATATCTAATCTATTTTTAAGTCTTTTTTTTAATATCTAATCTATTTTTAAGTTTTTTTTAATATCTAATCTATCTTTAAGTATATTTTTAATATCTAATCTATTTTAAGTCTTTTTTTTTAATCTAATCTATTTTAAGTCTTTTATCATCTGTTTCTAAAGAAACAATTAGTATTTTTTATT
>NW_023641647.1:2500-10376 GCF_015228065.2 Penaeus monodon
AGCCGGGAAAGAAAGGCCCTGCGCTGGAAACGCGCTAAGGGGCCCCCGGGGGAAGGGGGGGGTTGGGGCATCTGCCGGCATCCCAACATGCCTCTTACCCCACGGGGGGGGGCTCTAAAACGCCGTTTCGGGCCCCACGACCGGGCCAGGAATTGGGGCCCCACTTGAAGAAGGGGACTCGTGAGGTGGCGAGACCCTGTCCCGCTGGCGCAGGTTGGGGGAGGCGCGGGCGATTTTTTTGTTGACGTTTTTGCAGGCCCAGCAGCTTAAAATCTACGTCAAGCAAGGTAACCAGGGGCCCTGGGCCGCTCTCACCCGCCGTGACCCCCGGGCCGAAAGGCTAAAGTGGAGAAGGTAGCATTGAGGAAGGTAGCCCGAGCACTTTCCAAGGGCTTGTGTTGGGGCTGCGAGAGGTGGGGCCCACAGCGTAGTCTGTCAGAGGACGGAGAACATGTCCTTCAAGCGGACGGATTCTGATGCCTTTCAGCAGTGCTGCGGGACTTTGGGTAGGTATGGTCAGCATCCGGGGCTGTCCGAGAAAGGGAAGTGGTACGGCGGAAAACTCTGGAGAAGGGGGCCAAACCCAGCCGTCCTGGGTTCCCGGGGCCTCCGATTTGGGAAAGCTGCCGATGCAGGTGGAGGGCACCACAGAGACTGTGTGGTGTCAATGTGTGAGCCTAAAGGGGCCAGGGGGAGGCTCGTATTGGCGTGGGCAGTACGGTGCAGGGGCTGCCGTGTAGGGGCCGATCGGACGAGCCGGCTTGGGGGCCTTGACTACCTGACCAGAGTAAGGCATGTGTACCTTGGGAGGGAACGGTGAGGGTGCACGGGAAATGTCCCCTTGCTTCTAGAGTTTGGGCTGGCAGAGGTAGTTACGGCTGGCGCTGCCTTTGCCCCCAGGACAGGTCTAGAATCCGGTGTCGACTATAAAGAGTAAAATGCTGGATAGAGGGCCTCGTGGACCCCATTAAAAACCTCACTGGCTGATGGCTAGCGGTTGGGGGGACCCTTTGTTGACCAGGGGAGGGGTTGTTACATGTTGGTAGAAAATTTTCCCTCCGATAAGGCCCGGAAGGTCCACTGGTGAAAAGCTGGCACTTGTGGGGAAAGTGGAGCGTCCAAAGAGTCGTCGGGGAGCGAGGATTTGGGTTTTGGTGGGGGGGCCGTTGCCTGATTTCCCTCGAGACTTGGCGCCCGGTCGCCGCTAACCGACGAAGCACAGACGGGAAAAAGATGCGTCACACCCTGTCTCAGTAGCAGATTTTTTTTACAGGGGTGACTTGGACCGGGGTTGCACAGTTTGGGTAAAGCCCGCATTAACACTGGAAGTAGTTTTCCCCTAAAGAGCCCCCCCCCCCTGACGTATTGCCCAACCAGACGAAAGAGATGCAGCCACTGTCAATGACTGGCGGCAAGGGGGTGATTAAACGGTCGACAGTCCTGGTCATCAGCGTATCCGGGTGAAAAAAAAGAACGGCACACAACGCTCTGTGTGGACAAACCGGCGCTGAATGACATGACTTAAAGGACTCATACCCATTGCCGAAATTGAGACACACTCGTTTCATTGGGGGGGGCCAGTGGTTCTCCACCTCGCCCTGAAGTCGGGTTATCACCAGTGGAGATGGCGGAAGAGGACAAGCCAAAGACTCCCTTTTTTCCTTTGGCAAGGCCTGTGGAAATTCAACTCATCCCCTTTGGGGTCTCTCAATGCCCCTGGTTGTTTCGAGCGTCTGATGGGAGGGTATTGGAGGGCCCCTGCGTGGAAGAGGGCACTTGTCTACTTGATGACGTCTCGTCTTCGGAGCACCTTCGAGGGGGAGCTGGGCGGCGGGAGGAAGTACTACAGGGGTTTGGGAAGGCCAACCTAAAACTCAGCCCTAAAAAATGCCGATGTTCCAGCATAGGTCCATTTCTGGGGCATGTAGTCAGTCAGAGGTGTGCGCACCGACCCCAGAAGGTGGCGGTGGTGGAGAAGTGGCCAGTTCCCACCAATTTGGGAATCAGGAGCTCCCGGGCCTGTGCAATATACCGCCGCTTCGTACAGGACTTCGCCATTTGTAGGGGCTCCTCTCCACTGATTCACGAAAAGGGGAGTGTTTCCATGGGACGGGGCGTGTCAGTCTGCATTTGCAACCTGAAAAAGGCCCCGGTGAAGCACCTCTTCCCCTATCCGGACCCGAAGCTCCCTTTCCCCGTTGGGCCTGACCTAGTGCGAAAGGCATCGGGGGAGTTTTTTAAAGGGGCGGGAAGGAGTAGTCGTTTGGGCCCACTAAAGTGCCAAGTTCAGCAGGCCTGAACGCAAATATTGTGTGACAAGGAAAAAGTTTCTGGCGGTGGTGAAGAGTCTGAGCACTTTCACCATACCTCTACGGGGGCCGAGTTCACCATCCGGACTGACCATGGCCTTACAGTGGTTTTAAGTCGCTGAAAGGACAGAGGGTCAGCTGGCAAGGTGGTTAGGCGCCTTGAACAGTAAAAATCCACATCGTCCACCCCCCCCGGGGCGTGTCCCTTGCAATGCTACAGCCTGATCGACGCCCATGTGGGCTAGTTTTCTCCACTGGGGCCAAAGGGCTCTGTTCCTGGTGCCTCCGTCTGGAGGTGCTGGAATGGCCCCTAAAGGGGATGATGGTGGCATAAGGGACAACGTGGGACTCTCCTTGCTCCCCTTGTCCCGGGGGCTTAGGCCCCGTGACGCCCCCCGTTGGGGGGGGTATGGCTGCAGGAGCCCCACCACAAAGTGTCTGGTGGAACATGGGAAACATTACGAGTGGATCAAAGCGGGTTTTTGTGAAGGCTGGGTGCAGTTGAGTGAAGTGGGCAGTGACCGTGGGTAGTTGTATAAAACCCGAGCCATGCGTGCTGAGTTGCTGAGGGGAAATTAAAATCCGGTGTTACCGTGCCCTTGGGCGAGAAAAAAAACCCTGACCCTCTCCGTCAACGCTTCTACTGGGTGGGCATGAGGTGACGTGTCTGATGGTGCAGTGCAAAAAGGGCCCGCTAGAAAAAACCGTGCCCCCTTACGGTGTACTGTGTGGGAGCACCCTGGGAAAGGGGGGCAAAGACTTGCTGGGCCACTGCCCCTCACGCCACAAGGAAACCGATACATTGTGTTGCAATGGCTTTTCTCAAAAATGGGCCTGAGGCAATGCACTACCCAAACCCCGAGGCCGAGACCCTGGCTGGCGTTTAGTGAATGAAATTTATTACCCTTTTTTGGGGTCCTTCGAACTGCACTCTACCAAGGCCCTGAGTTTGAGTCACGAGTGTTCCCTGAGTGTTGCGGCTGTTAGGGGTGGCAAGACACAGAGACACCCCCCCATCCACGTCCAATGGTATGGTGGAGCAGTTTAGGCCGTACCCTTGCTAAAAATTGCCAATATTGCAGGGAAAGTCAGGAAAAATGGGACGTCAAGCTGCCCGCCATGCTCATGGTGACAGAGTTGGCTGCATAAACCCCGTCGGAAAACGAGGGGGGTCTCGCCGAAGCTACAGAGCCCCTGGGAAGGGCCATAACGTGGGACGGCCCTCTTGTGTCACCTATCGAATTCGCAAGGGGGAAAAAAGACTGCGTTGTCCACGTGGACCCGGGTTTGGCGTTACCTGGGCCAGGAAAACTACTCCTGGGGGCCCGGTGAAAAAGAAGATGAAATTAGCCCCAGTACGGCGATGAGGGCGTGGCAGACGCTCACCGGAAAGAGGACGAGCATTTAGACGGTGAGGGCATGCAGCGAGTCATGGTGACCATGACCAGGGCTTGGGGCAGGGAAAACCCCTCTGGGGGGCCACGCCAACCAAAAGCCGCCCCCACCTCCTCCAGGCGACTCCACGGGGCGAAGAAAGCCCTCTGGATGAAAAATTTTTGTGTTTCTGAGAACGTTTTCAAATAGGTTACTTTTTTTTGAAAAAATTTTGTTTGTTCCCCAAGGACTAATTTTATTTAAATTTTTTGTAGTTTGTTTCAGGTTTAGGTATGTCAAGCAGACGGGTCGTCAGGGTAGTCGGGGTTGGGTGCTGCTCCTGTACAGACCTCGTGTGTGCCTTTGTGCCTATATAACTTTGTTTGCCCTGTTAAAGCTGTATCGTGGTGTGAATGCTGGTTTTCCCCCCGTATTGTGCCTATAAAAAAATGTCGGGGAAATAACTTGAAGATTTTTGGGGCAAAACCCTCGGGAACCCACAGGGGGATGGGCGGTCCCCCAGCCTCCACCCCCTTTATTTGGGGGTGTGTCGGCGGGGGGGGGCAGAGGGGGCGTGCATCCGGAGTGACCACCGAGGCTACCTCAGGCGTCTTTTGGGGAGGGGCTTGGAACTCCTCCTTGCGGCAGGATGACGGTTACCCCTGCTATCGTGGGGAAATTTAAGTACTGGGGTTGAGGTGGCTCCCTCTCAGAGGTGAGAAGACCTGGGAGCGGCACGATCATGTGGGGGGTTACACCCTACTACTGGGCGGGCCCCAGTGATGGCCCACCTCCAAATGACCTAGCCCTCTCCAGCCGACTTCAGCCCTCGGTGTTGAGGTGACACTGGTTATGAGGAATTATGGGACTGAGACTGAAGCATTTTTCCCGCTTCATGTTTTATTCTGTTAAAAGCCCCCCCGATGTTAAAAAATTGTGTAAAGAGGGATTCTATGCCAAAATCCACTCGTCATCGGCCCCCTGGGACGGGAGCTGATCCCAGAAACGAAAATAGCCTCCTTCCCGGGGCTTTGCTAATCCCCCTTAAAAAGAAGATCTCCGGTCCCGGTGCCGTGCTCCAACCCCATTGTTTGATATGGTACAACGATACGGGTACAGTTGGGCCCAAAGGGGATGACCCATTCTTGTTAGCATGTGAGGAGGATCCTCCAGAACGAGGGGTTTTCCGGAGTGCCGGGGTTTTGTGGAAAACCGGGCCTAGGCTGGTTTTGGCTACCCCGCGGGGCCACTTTTAAAACTCCCAGTCCCTCCAGTGGCCACCCCAAGGTGTTTCACCTGAAAAACAAAGGGAGGAGGGTTTGCCCGTGGGGGCACCTGGCATCTCTGACACTCCAATCTCTTTTTGATCAATTCATGGCTCCTTTTTGCCAGACCAATCCGTTTACTGACTTCTTGGGCTGACAACCCCGAGATATAGACTACGCTACCAAAGGGATTAAAAAATTTCTGTACTTTAACGTCCTCGCCGCAAGTGGCTCCCTAACAGGCCCCTAATCTGAAACTTGGCTTGGGCCAGGGGAAACCCCTAGGCCCAGGGGTTTCACTTCATTCTAAATGCATCAAGAGCCGCCACAGTGACTCAAGGATTCGATAGGATGGCAAATCATCGGGAAAGTCAAGGGCTGGGAAACCTTTATATTCCTAGTATTGCCCAACGACTTTTGGGTAGTGCTCTGCCCCCTTTTCCGTCCATACAGGGGTTGAAAAATGTTGGTACAAGGGCCATCCTTGCCTCACCATGAATTTTAAAAGAGAATAAAATTTGACATACCCCCCCAACTTTTCAGCACTTTCAAAAACCATAAAAAAGCTTTTTATTGGCCAATAATCTTTGGGAAATTTCCCCCCTGGTCTCAGGATCTCTCATAGCGATTCCCGATAACCCCGAGTCAAACGCCTTTTTGAAGTCGATGTGGGTTGCAAGCAACCCACGCCCAAATCCGATCGTTCCCACATTACTCGAAGCATATAAAAACGGTCTAGTGGATTCCGGGGAAAAATCCAGCTCTCCTGTCTCAGTGGGTGGTTGCGGATCCTTTTTCAGAAGAATTGGGGCAGAACCTTTCTTGTATGCGGGCGTGTAATCCCCGGGTAGGGCTACAACCCAATTTTCCCTTTTCCCTTCCAGAGAGATTACCCCCCCTCAGCAGGTCGGGGGAATGGTCCCAAATCCCAATGGCAGTCTACCGGGTTACAACTGCCCAAAAATACTCGCCCAACACACAAACCCCAACATATCTGAGATGACCGTCCATCCGCTGTCGGACGGCAGTCATCTGGAGGAGGGCTTAAGTTTAGTTTTCTCGGGGGTTGGTAGGCATGACTTTCCCAAAAAAAAGGGCCCCAAATCCCAGCAAGATTCCGATAAAAATTTTTCCTTGCCCCTTTTTTCAGCGTGCTAAGCCTACCACCATAGAAGACGAAGACTTTTTTCCCATTCAGCCGAGCCTTGCGACATCTTCAGGGCCCTAATGCTCCGGGAGAGGGAAATTCTGCCTTGCCCTAGGCATATGCCAAGGGACTCCGAGCGCTTCGAGTGTTATGCACTTGAAGAGCCCCCCACAGAGCAACGGGGTCTGTCATTTTTGTTGATTCTGTGAATGGTCAGAGACTGCCAGGGTGAACCCCGGGCACATCCTCCCCCTTTTTGTCTGTCCAGGTGAAACACCTTAGGGGGCCACGGGAGGGACGGGGAGTTTTGAAGTAGACCCCAGGGTAGCCACAACCAGCCTAGGGCCGGGTGCCACAAAAACCCGGCACTCCGGGAAAAACCCTGCAGTTCTGGAGGATCCTCCATCACGTGCTAACAAGAAATTTGTCGATTCCTTGGCCACGTACCCGTATCGTTGTACCCTATCAAACAATGCGGGGGGGGGAGACTGGACCAGGAGCCAGGATCTTCATTTTTTGGGATTAAAAAAAAGTCCCGGGGAAGGAGGGTATTTTTGCTACTGGATCACTCCCGTGCCATGGGGCCCACTGACGAGTGTGAGTTTGGCATAGATGCCCTTTCCCCATCAATTTTATAATCGGTAGGGGCGTATACAGCAATAAAAGAAAAAAACTGAAAAATTTCAGTCTCTGCCCTAATTTGCTCATCAAAACCGTGTACCTCAAATACCGAAAGGGTGAAGTTTGCTGGAGATGGCTATGGCTACACTTGGGTGGTGACCATGGTGCGGCCCCGACCAGTAGTAGGTGAACCCCCCACCCCTGACGTGCCGTTTCCAGGTCTTCTACCTCTGAGAGGGCAGCCCCTCAAATCCCAGTCCTTCAATTCCCACGATAGCAAGGGTAACCGCTCACCGCCGCAAGGACCGGGGTGTTCCAAGCATACCCGAAAGCACCCTGAGGTTTTAAGCCTCGGGATCACCCGGATGCACCCACCTCTGCCGCCCCCGCCGACACGCCCCCAAAAAAAGGGGTCGCAGGTTTGGGACCGCCCTCCGCCTGTGGGGTTCCCGAGGGCTTTTCCCCCAATCTTCATGGTGGGGTTTGGGGCCTGCCGAGGCGAGTAACTCTCGTTCCAAACCTCGTCCCCCCCAGCGGGACCCACAAAGAAGAAAAGATAGAGAGTGGGGGGGGGGAGCGAGAGTAAATATATATATATATATATATATTATTATATATATATATATATTATAGAGAGAGAGAGAGAGAGAGAGAGAGAGAGAGGAAAGAGTGAAAGGAAGAGAGAGAAGAAGAAGAGAGAGAGTGGGAGGGGGGCGAGAGAGAATAATATTATATATTTATATATATATTATATTATATATGTATATATATATATATATATATATAATATAACTTTGTATATATTATACATATGTATATAAAAACCCTATATCATGTGTGTATATATAACAATATATTATATAATATATATATATTTTATTATATATTTTAATTAATTAGATATATATTTATATAAATAAATAATATATATATAAATATAGATAGATAGTAGATAGATAGAAGAAGATTGTTATAAAAATTCACATACAACATAATTTTATATATATATATATATATTTTATATATATATATATATATAATATAATTATATAATATTTTATATATAAAATAATTTAAAATTATATATTATATTTTATAATAATATATATATATATATATTAATATATTTTTATATATATATATATATATTTTTTTTTAAT
>NW_023641648.1:0-10376 GCF_015228065.2 Penaeus monodon
AAAACAGATTTTAACAGAGGGGAAACAGTTAAGGAATTCGAGTAAATAAACATTATTGAAAAAAACGAATACTATATAAAAGCAAAACATTATACCTCGAAATTGAATTACGAGACTTACTAATTATGATTATCATCGCCATAATTTTCCCCTCTCCTTCGAAAAGGATAAAAATAAGTCAGTGAAACCCCCAATACACGTGTGTAATCAACAATCCATTCATACCTCATTGATAAAATCTTGAATGGGTCTTGATATGACTGAAGGGTTTTCACATCACTGACTTTATACAATACCAATCATCAGTCCCACATAAGAGATAAATGCGTTCAGAGTTAATGACAATAGGGGGACAATAATCATTTTAATCCTTGGGGAGATCAAACGAAACCCGGGATCACCAAAGAGATTATCAATAAGACGCAGATTGATTTCCTTGGAAGCACTTTTCTTATCAAGGGGGTTTGGGAAAATTCAATGTTTTTCGATAAGGGCTATATGAGATAATGCAGTGAAATCAGTAGTTAGTCAGTCGGGCAAAAGCTATTCACGATGCTTCTAGAATTTTGACAATCAGACGAAACATTATGGTAGTGAAAATGATAAGGAAGTAGCATGAATATATGTATTCGGAATGGTAGTAATAGCAAAAAGTCGTAAAGAGTTGATAATGTTGGTAATATATAGAGGAATGATGATAATGATGATGAGGATAATGATACTAATGGCAAGATGATGATTATGATAATTCGGCAATAAAGATAATAATGATAAAAATCTGATGATGGGTAATGATGAGTATGGTAATGATAATATTTAAAGGGGGAAAAACGTTAATGATAAAAAAAGACAAGATTGATGATAATGATGGGTTCAAACAATAATGAAGTAATGATAAAAACAGGATGATGATGATGAAAATGAAAAATTATGATGAAAGTAAAAACAACAACAACAACAACAGCAACAACAACAATAATAATAATAATAATAATAATAATAAATAATTATTATTTATTATTATTATTATTATATTATTATTATAATTATTAAATGATAATAATAACAATAAGAATGATAATAATAAGTTTTTAATTATATTAATAGTAGTAGTAGTAGTAGAAGTAATGATAATAAAATAATATAATAATTATAATGATAATGATAATAATAATAATAATAATAATAATAATAATAATAATAGTAGCAGTAGTAGTAGTAGTATAAAAATAATAATAATAATAATAAAAAAAAATAATGATAATTATTATTATTATTATTATTATTATTATTATATTAGTTATTATTATCATTTTTAAAATGACAATGATAACAATAATGTATGATAATAATAATTAATGATAATAATAATAGTAGTAATATAATAATAATAATAGTAACAATAATATAATAATAAAAAACAATAATAATAATAATATAGTATATACTATTAGTGATAATAATAATATAATATAATCGTAATAATAATATCATAATACATAATGAAATAGTAATAACAATAATTTCATTATTATTATCATGGGCATAATAATAATGATGATGATTAATAAAAAGTAATAGTAATAATTGTAATAATAACATAGTGTGATGATGAATAGATATAATAATACCTTAGTAGAATTAATTAATTATACTACTACTATACTACTAACCATAGCAATAGTAACAACGATAATATAATCATAATTATGATAATAATAATGATAATAATATGATAATAAGTAATAATAATAACGATAAATAATAATACTTTGTTATTATTTTATTATCATTATTATTATTAATTAGTATCATTATTATTATCATTATTTATTATCCTAATTATTATTAAATTATTATCGTTGGTACTATTCGCTTATGGTTAGTAGTAGAGTATTAGTATATACTAATTCTACTAAATGTATTATTTCTCTAATCATCATCATCACTATGTTTATTATTACAATTTAATTACTATTACTTTTTATTATCATCACATTTATATATTAAACTGCATTATAATAATAATGATAATTATTGTTATTACTATATCATTATTGTTATTATTATTATTATTATTATTATTATTATTGTTATTTTTTATCACTAATATTGTTATTATTAGAATTATTATTATTATTGTTTTTTATTATTATTATTATTGTTACTATTATTATTATTTATTATTACTACTATAATACTATCATTAATATTATTATCATACATTATTGTTATCATTGTCATTTTAAAAATGATAATAATAAAATAAAATAAATAATATAATAATAATAATAATAATAATATCATCATTATTGATTATTAATTATTATTATTATTATTATTACTACTACTACTACTAACTGCTACTATTATTATTATTATTATATTAATTTATTATTTATTTAGTATTATTATTATTATTATAATTATTATTATTATTATTATTATCATTACTTCTACTACTACTACTCATTAATATAATAATACTATTTATTATCAGTCAGTATTGTTATTATATCAATTTTACGAATTATAATAATAATAATAATAATAATATAATAATAATAATAATAATTATTCTTAATTATATTATTATATTATTATTGTTGTTGTTGGCTGTTGTTGTTGTTTGTTGTTCTTACTTTCATCATAATTTTTCATTTTCAATCATCATCATCCTGTTTATCATTACTTCATTATTCTGATCATCCATTATCATCATCTTGTCATTTTTATCATTAACGTTTTATTCCCTTAATATATCATTACCATACTCATCTTATCATCAATCAGATTTTTTATCATTATTAGCTTTTATTCCGGATTATCATAATCATCATTTGCCACCGTATCAGTATCCTCATCATCATTATCATCATTCCGCTATATCTTCCCAACTTATCAACATCTTTACGACTTCTGCTATTGCCTACATTCCGAATACATATATTTCTGCTACTTCCTTATCATTTTTCACTACCATAATGTTTCGTCTGAATGGTTCAAAATTCTAAGAAGAATCGTGAAATAGATTTGCCCGACTGACCTACCTGACTGTTGTCACTGCATTTCTCCTATAGCCCTTATCGATATAACATTGAATTTCCAACGGACATGATTAGATAAAGTGCTTCAAGGAATCATCTTGCGTCCTTATTGATAATCTCTTTGGTGATCCCGGTTTTCGTTTGATCTCCCCAAGGTTAAAATGAAGTATTGTCACTATTGTCATTAACTCTGAACGCATTTTATCTCTTATTTGTTTGGGGGGGGGGGGGGAAAAACCCCCCCCCTGGGAAAAAATGATTGTAATTTGTATAAAGTCAGTGATGTGAAACCTTCAGTCATATCAAAGAAACATTCAAGATTTTATCAATGGGTATGAATGGATTGGTTTCTTACACAGCGTGTATTGTTTGGTTTCACTGACTTCTTTTATCCTTTTTCAGAGGATAGGTAAGACTATGGCGATGATAATCATAATTAGTAGTCTCGTATTCATTCGAGGTATAATGTTTAGCTTTTATTAGTATTCGTTTTTTTTCAATATGTTTATTTACGCGAATTCCTGTTAACTGTTCCCCTCCCCTCTGTCTCTCTGGAATTAACATTATTACAGCCAGAAGGTGAAGGTTATAAAAACCACGTAGAAAATAAGAAAGAAAATACAAGTTACAGTATGATGTTTTGCAGCCTAGTTTTAAAGGATGACAAACTCGAAAGAAAAAACAGTCCTTTATGACAAAGCAGCCCCAACCGACGGAGGGAACAGTGGTGCCTTTTCTGCGAGACAACGGCACCTCACACGCAAGGGAATCTTGTCTGGCGATTCTAACATTTGAAACCAATTAAGATTATCCGTCTGCGTTGTAATGTCTGAAGTTTGCCAAACTGTCTTGGAATCCTGCCCGGACGATACCTTTTCCCAGCAAGAGTTTGGGTTCAGAAAGAGAGACAAAGACAGAGGAAGAGAAAATGGATTAGGAACGTTTGAGCTTGATGTATTGATAGACAAGTATGGATAGTCCGATGAATTGATTGATCTCGATGAGATGATAGACTGATAGATTCTGATAGATATTGATAGTCCTGCAAGGGTAATAGATAGACTTACAGGCTAACTCAATGCTGTAGGTAGAGAAAAATGCTAACACACACAGTCGTGATACATAGTGGAAAAGAGTGAAAGAGAAAGTGAGAGAAGTGAAGATCGAGGAAGACAAAAGACGTAGAGAGAGAGAGAGAGGAGAAAACAAATAGTAATTATTGAAGAAAGAGAAAACATCGGATCTTTCCTTAATAAGTCTAAGGTAAGATCAATTTCACTGATGATACTATGAATTAATGGTACATTGTGACAATGAATAGAACCTTAATCTATCTCTCACTCTCTGTCTCTCTCTGTTCACGCACACAACACCCCACACACACACACACACAAACAACACACACACACACACACACACACACTACACACCCACACCACAACACACACACACACACACACCACACAAACAAACACACACACACACACACACACACACACACACAACACACACAACACACACACAAACACACACACACAAACAAACACCCCACACACGCACACACACACACCACACACACACACACACCACACTCACTCCTCAATCACTCACAAACATACACACACGCGCTCGCTAACATACACAGCGTATAAATAGATAGATGGAACAGATAAGACAGATGTTTTTTTTTTAGGGAGACCACAAGAGGAGATACAGACAATAGATACAGATACCATCAACATCATCAGCAGGTGTTACCATTATCTCTTCACTGTTTTTACACTATCTGTGTCTACATCGATCAAAACACATCAGACTCTCCTGTGTGTATAAACTTGTACTGTCTTGAAGTCCAATACAAGGAATATGTATACGAGGTTTTTCAGGCATGATAAGACTGATGGCGCAGGATATAGTTAAGTCTGTCAGGCGTCCCATCCATTTTTGCCAAGAGAACAGCTGGCCGAGATAAACTAACATTTTCCTTTATGATTTTATATAGTCTGCTTACATGCATGGTAAATTTGTCAGAGTTTTTTGTATATTCTGTAGAGCAGGTTTGTTTCACACACAGTTACACACGCAAGGTAAGCCACATACCACATACACGCACGGACTCACAAAACATACACACGTGCACCCACACACGCAGGCAATGCGCACGTGTGTTTATACACATATGTGTGTATGTGTGTGTGTGTGTGTGTGTTTGTGTTGTGTGTGTGGTGTGTGTGTGTGTGTGTGTGTGTGTGTGTGTGTGTGTGTGTGTGTGTGGTGTGGTGTGTGTTGTGTGTGTGTGGTGTGAGGTGTGTTATATATTATTTTAAAATTACTATATTCATGATCGCATCAAAAAAATGCCTACCTTGTACTCATAATTAACCAAATAATATATGTTGAAAAGGAAATTTGATATTATCTGAGCTCTATAACTTACGCAACAAACGACTACTATGGACTTACAGTGACTTACAGTAAGAAACAGACTCCTCATTAACGTTCCCAAACGAGCTTAGTAAACAACCTCTGGTGAACAATAATGCAGGATTATTGCACAGTATAGTGTCAATTAATAGAACACTTCTACGGCATTTTCTCCTCTAATAGCATCGAGCTATTCAATACGACTTCCTTTTTGACTTTAGGAAATATTCTTTAAAATAAGTTAAATAAGAAATCTGTGATGCAATTTTAATCTTGCGCAACGGAGTCAAGTAGAATACAACTCTGAAGTTTGCTCTTCATCAGGAAATCTCTGAAAACCCAGGAAGAAAATTCGATATCTTAGTTCAGATTTTCTAGAAATGATCTTAAACGACTATTAAAATTTGGTATCATTTCAGATAGAAAAAAAAAAAACTTTAGTATTTGAAACTCTAATTTCGACGAGTTGGCAGCAAAACATCCTCATTAAACACAACGTGAACGTTTACGTGTCCGGTATGTCTGTTCCTCCTTTACTGTACGTGTTCTGCCATGCTGTACAGATAACCTGCGAAATGTGCAGTGACTGACGAACACAGAACACACACGCAGACATTTCAATACACGGTCCCCCCCGCGTCATATAAAATCGAGTAACACTTGAATCCCTTTTCCATATCGAGGATGCCAATCACCTATATGCAACAGAGTTTATACTCCTACATGCGAAGTATCACTTAAATTGCCAGTTTTTCACCAACGTAATAGTGAAACTTGTGGGTAAAACTTTACGCGCTACATTCAAGTTATTTACAATGGTTTGAATAAAGAATAATATTTTTTCAGGTGAGATATTAAATTTAGCAATGTTTCCCCGCCTTCAGACATTTATTCGTTCTTAAATTTGTGTTTTAGTGTTTTAGTTATGCAAATCTATTTACAAATGTGTTCTTACGCGTTGTAAAACTTCTTTAGCCAAGGTTCCAATTCTGAAAAAGGATTTTAAACTAATTAGGAACACCATAACTCCTTTTGCTTAGCATCATAGCAAATGAACAAACTATGCTTTCCAAATTACGACTTCAGTATTTCGTTCTCTTAATTTTGTTTTTAAAAATCTAACAGAGCAAATACATCAGCCATGCTGTTGCAAATGTTAGGTGGTGACGGCTTGGTGGTAAATGGAATTTTGTTTGTATGATATAGATATATATAATATCCTTCCGTACGCTCAGTTCTGTTTTACATGCATCGATTTTTAGCTGGCAGCCGCCGTGCTGTCCATGGCGATGCCTTTACCAACGCTTTTTATAGGCTTCTTTCAGCCACCAATCTATTTTAGCCGTCGCCATCGTGCCGTGTAAGGGATGGTGTTTAATCACTCACGTTTTATACACGACACGAGATTATGTAGTCCAGGGAATAAGAACACAGGTCACACACTATTTTTGCTATCCGATGTACTATCGGCATGAACGAACACTGCAAAGCGGCATGCGTGGACATCTGAAACGTGCATCAACATAATTGTGGAAGTCGCTATAAACGGCGTTTTCCTACAAATGGAGTGTGAGAAAGTGGTTATTCTGTCATTACGATCTCGCACGTCAGTAAACCCAATCTGGAACATAATTAGAGAGGGAACGGAGCAAGGCCTCACATTCACTAAGCCATTGCATTTACATGATTTTTCCTCCGGCGCCGTGGAGCCGTTCTCTCAAATAAAATCACTGCGCAGCAATGAGCGCTTTTCAATACATCACACAGTAAAAGCCATACACCGCTATTTTTCCCGTCCACCACTCTTTTCAAATAAATCCATTTGCACGACTGCCCCTTCTCAGCATCTCAAGTCATTTATCACGCAGACAGCAAAAACTCGATGCATCTGAAAGAAACGTTTACGAAAATCGTGTGACCAACAGTGTCCTTTCGTGGAAATGGTGCGTTACAACCGTCGACGGTGGATAGTGGAAAAAAATCGATGCCGTCTGAAACAGGACATAGTTCTGGTGTAAATGTCAGCGGGTGTTTGACCTTATGGAATCGCTGTCATAATAGTGATATTGTGATCATTTATCATTAGGACGTTATATATGATGTCAACACCATCATCGACAGGCTACATTTCACTGTGACCATTATTTCTGTTACCTTTATATTAATTGTTTCATGAGAATAAAATACATGCAGTAATGCCATGGGATATTTTATTTATTCATTTTTCCTCTATATTACTTGCATTTTATTATCATCATTGATCACACTGCTTTATCTTCACTGTATCAGTCCCTATCATCTTAGGATTGGGTAAATTACGTTTATCATCAGAAGTACAGTAGATTTATAAATAGTCAAAAAGGTGATAGTTTTTTAGATTACAAAATAGTTTTAATTTTAATTTTCGTTTATTTATTATTATCATTATTTTATTTTTATTATTATTATATTATTTATTAGTATTTTATTATATTATTATTATTATTATTTATCATTATTATTATTATTATTATTATTGTTGTTGTTATATTTTTGTATGGAGAGGAGAGAGAGAGAGAGAGAGAGAGAGAGAGAAGTGAGGAGAAAGAGAGAGGAAGAGAGAGAGAGAAAGAGAGAGAGAGGAGAGAGAGAGAGAGAAGAGAGAGAGAGAGAGAAAGAAAGCAAGAGAGAGAAACGAAAAATAAAATATGTACAAACAGGTACAAAAAGAGGATGTGAGGGTGAATGGAGAAAAAAAATACAGGAGAGAGAGAGAGAGAAAAGAGAGGAGGGGAGAAGAGAGAGAGAGAGAGAGAGAGAGAGAGAGAGAGAGAGAGAGAGAGAGAGAGAGAGAGAGAGAGAGAAGGAAAGAAAGAGAGAGAGAAAGAAAAATAAACAATGCGAGAAAAAGAAATGACGAAAGAATGGCATTAAGACCGAAAAGTCATTTTTTTTCCTTCTCTCCATTTATTGGGGTCGAGCGTTCGAAACTTGCCCCTTAAACCTTGTTAAAAGGGTTTGAATAAATCTGCATAGTTTAGATACCAGGACACGTTATGTGACAGTTGCTACTGTGACCATTGCATTCTGTTTCGGAGGATAATGTCGATTATGCTAGATTTATATACACAGTTGGCGATAAACTGAAAGTGTAATACCATGAGTGGAAGGAAGATTTTTTTTGTTTCGTTGGAATTTTATGGAATAATTTTATTCACACGAGAGTCTTGTCTCATATCTAACTACGTATCATTCTGTTCGTCTGTCTTTATGTTTATCTCTTTATCTCTTCATCTGTTTATCTACATTTTGGTTGTCAGTCTATTTGAATATAGTGTTTGTTTTTAATTGGTTTTATTTGTTATTGAAACATCAATACTGACCTTTACATACCTGCCATTGGACGATCATCCAAACTTTTTACCAGCAACCCTTCTAATGATAAAAGTGATAAAAAGGATAAACAAGAAAATAAAATAGATTAATAGATGATAGATATTTTTTGTAAACAATAACTAAAAACAATTGGGGAAAATCACAGCCGCTGTGAGCCAAAAAGACATCCCAATCCTCACGAAACGGGAAACATTTTGAAAACACAATCCGTCACAGATCCAGTGCGGATTGCACCCAGATTAAAGGGATTGTTTACTGGGAGTTCGGGGTCAAATTCTGTGATCGATGAAATTACTCCCATTAGCAATCTTCATTAAAGAGTAATGGTTGGTCTCTGCTGGAAGGGGGGGGGGGTTTCTTCGCTTGACAAATTTCTGTCTCTTTGTTTGTGCATGTGAGGAGTGTGTGAAATATATATTATATATATATATATATATATATATATATATTATATATATATATATATATATATATATATAAAATATATAAACACACACACACACACACACACACACACACAAAAACAAACACTCTCTCTCTCTCACACACACACACACACACCACACACACACACACACACACTCACACTATCACAAACACTCACACACACATAACAACACACACAAACACATACACACACACACTCACACAAACACATATATGTGTGCGTGTGTGTGTGTTTTCATAAAGACAAAAAGACAGATAATAGTGATAGACTTATCAAAGGGCCCAGACACTGAAGGGAAACCCATCAGGCATCATGACGTATGTCTTTTTGAAAGGCACAAAAAGGGCGATCGAAATAAGGCTATGTGATCAATTTTTTTGTCCATCAAAATAACGCCCTAAGTCGTGAGATATGTGTAAGCAGATACGAAGCTGATATATGCACACACACACACACACACACTCACACACGCAACACACACCCCACACCACACACACACAACACACACACACACACACACCCCCACACACACACACGCATACGCACGTGCACACGCACATGCACACACACATATACACAAATATACACATATACACATACGCTCACACACACGCACATGTATATATATATATATATAATATTATATATATATATTATATAATATATATATATAATATATATATGTATATATATATATATATACATATATAAGGGCCGCGGTGGCCGAATGGTTAGAGCTCGGACTCAAGACTGTCACGACAGCAATCTGAGTTCGAGGGTTCGAGTCACCGGCCGGTGGGGTGTTTCCTTGGGCAGGGAACTTCACCTCGATTTTCCTACCTACCACTGGGTGGCCAAGCCAGCTCAAGTCAGTGCCCGGGGAAAATGAGATGTGACTCGATAAAACACCGGGCGGAAGGCAATAGCAAAACCACCGCTCTAAATTGCTAAGAAAAAATCATGGAAGCCCATGATCCGTCAAGCCCGCGGTGGCCGAATGGTTAGAGCGTCGGCCTCAAATTGTCACGACGGCAATCTGAATGAGGTTCGAGTCACACTGCCGCGTTGTTCCCTTGGTAAGG
>NW_023641649.1:0-10376 GCF_015228065.2 Penaeus monodon
GGGAAAAAAGGGGGAAAAGGGAGGAAGGAGAGAGGGAAAAAGGGAGAAGCAAGAGAGGATAGAGTAGAGAGGAAGAGGAGAGAGAGAGAGAGAGAGAAGAAGGGAGGGGAAGGGGGGGGGAGAGAGAGGAGGAAAGAGAGGAAGAGAGAGAGAGAAGAGAGAAGGGGAAAGGGAGAGAAGAGGGAGAAAGAGAGAGGGGAGAGAGAGAGGGGGGGGTTTTGGGAGAGAGAGAGAGAAAAAAGAGAGAGAGAGGAGAGAGAGGAGAGGAGAGAGAGAGGGGGAGAGAGGAGAGAGAGGAGCAAAGGGGGGGGACGGTGGGGAGAGAGAGGAGAGGAGAGAGAGAGAGAGAGAGGGGAAAGAGAGAGGGGAGAGAGGAGAGAGAAGAGAAAAAGAGTAGAGAGAGAGAGAGGAGAGAAAGAGAGAGAGAGAGAGAGAGAGAGGGAGAAAGAAAGAGAGAGAAAGAGAGAGAGGAGGGAGGAGAGAGAGGAGGAGGGGAAGAGGTATGAGAGAGAGAGGGAGAGAGAGAGAGAGACAGAGAAGTAGGGGGAGAGATAGGGAGAGAGAGAACGAGGCAGAAGCGAGAGGGGAAGAGAAAGAGAGGGAGAGAGAGGGGGAAAAGAGAGAGGGGGGGGAGAGAGAGAGAGAGAAGGGAGAGAGAGAGAAAAGAGGGGGGGGCGGGGAGAGGGTGAAGAGAGAGAGAGAGAAGGGAGAGAGAGAGAGTTGAGGAGGAGAGAGGAGAGAGAGAAGAAGAGAAAAGAGGAGAGAGAGAGAGAGAGAGAGAGAGAGAGGTTTAGTTAGGTAAGGGAAGGTTAGGTTTTTTTTAGGTAAGTTATTTTAAAGGTTAGGGTAAGTTAGTTTTGCTTTGGGTAAGAAGTTTCATTAGTTTTAGATTGGGATCAATTTACGTTTATATTATCTTATGTTATATATTAGGTTATGTTAATCAGATTGGGTTTTATTTGGTTATGTTGATATGATTAGGTTTAGTTGGGTTTAAAGGTTAAATAATGATGGATTACATTTAACTTACGTTTGGTTAAATAATGTAACTTAACCAATCCTAACCTACCCTTACATTCCCTAACCAAACTAAACCAGACCTAAACCTAACTTAAAAGAACCTGAAATAACCTAAACAACATAAGGTAACTAGCTTAACGAAACCTAACTAAAGCTAACATGCAATCTAACCTAACTAAATCCTAACCCTAGTAGCTAAACGTGAGTTAACCTAACTTAACCTAAACCCAATTTTAAAATGTAACCTAACGTAACCCTAACAATCTAACCAACTCTAATGAACCTAATTTAACTAACCAAACCTTACGAAAACCCAACTAAACCCAACCTTCCATAATCTAACCTAACCTAAACCTAACTAAACCCAATCTAACCCAACCTAAAAACATAACTTAACCTAAACTTTCTAACTTAAAAACCCAAACTAATTTTAAAATTAACCCTAGCCTAACCATATATTTAAAGCTATTATAACTAAACCCTCACCTGACAAACCTAAAGTAATCTAACCTAACTTTTCCTAAACTAATCTTACCAACCCAAAACCCAAATAAACATAAACCTTAAAACTAGCCTAAAACTGTCCCAAACCCAAAATTTTCTGAACTAATGTAAAACTTAATTCTAACTAAGCAACACTAGCTAAACAACTTCAAACCCAACCTGACTAAAACCAAATTGAAATTTAAAAAATTAAGCTAATCTACGGAAAACTAAAGCATAACCTATCTTAGCTTAAACTAATTTAACCAAACCCAAATCTTAGTAAAGCCCTAGTAAAACTACGTAACCTAATCCATACTATTTGATGAGATTAATCCTAACAGAGTGGGCTAGAAGGAGAGGAAGGATTGAAGCAAAAAACACCCTTCATCACCCCACCTCTGCCGGGCTGACCGTGGATGGGGAGAAACCGCTTATCCCAGCCGCGTAAAAGGACGTAGGGAAGGAAGAGGACAAATGAACTCCATGCTCTGTGACCTGAAAACATCGGAATCATAAGTAGAAAAAGAACACCGTGAAATAGGGTACGGCTGAAGAAAAATTAATGGCATTCTTATGTAGGAACCATCGCAGAGAAGGAGACATGACTTTACTCTTCCCGGTGAAACAAAAACTGTCTGGTCTCCGTTCTCAGGCAACGCATGAATGCGCTGTAAGGGCGAGTTTTTTCAATTAGCATTACTTTACGCACATTTCGTATTATTTTTTCGGTGTTATATGTTGCCGCGAAATGCCATGGTTGTTTTCTGGAGTCCGAGGAATACCTTAGGAAGAATTTGAGTAGTTGGTGCTTAGATGGGCACCATACCTATACTGGAGCATCATCTACAAGGAGTACTATATCACCATACAGAATTACCAAGCATGCACAGATTCTTTCAACCATGAACATTCAAGAGTTTTGGTCTTTCTGAAGTGTACATCTCATAAAAAAAAAAAAAAACTTGTATATATATTATATTCTATAATGAATAAGTGTACTATTCTTATTAGCACGCTGTTGCGCAATCTCTCTTGTTTTTTACTTCTGATTCTTCAGCTACTTTTTCTCTTTGCTGTGATGAAGGTGATATAGACTCATTTATGAGGTAGTGTTCCAGGAAACTTTCTAGAAAGAGTTAGGCTTTTTCCTGACCCTGCATTTTGATGGTTGATTGTATATTGATATATAGTATACAATGATGATAGTAATAAATGAAAATTGATAATGGTTGCAATAATGATAATTGCGAAATGTATCAATATATTTTGAATTATCCCATACATCATATTTTTGCTGTAAAATTTGAAATGCTCTTCCCCTGAAATTAAAGTATTCTAGCAATATTATTTTGCGCGCGCGCGCGTGTCTGGTATACTCTATTAGGGCAAATTAATATAGACAGTCATTTGAATGAGTATCCAAAACTTTCAAATTCCGTTAAAATCTTTTGTGACAGCCAGGGACGACGCTTAATCCAAAAGGGGAATGAAGTAACGATAACTATGCACCTCTCTACTGATACTTCATCCTTGGCTTCAGAAATGGCTAACTTCTCCTGCTTTCCCACTAGCGGTTAGGTTGCATTATTGTATTTGGTTATATACCTGAAAATATATAATCGTGCACATCGTTTCACTCCTGATGTTTTAACTTTGCGTCCAATATATTCTGTGAACATGTCCTTCATTTTTTGAAAGTCTTCTATAGGTTGGAAGGACATATCAAAAAGAATTGACTAGATTTGATAAACCAGTTTAATGATTTACCAGAATAGGAACGGAATTCTTATAAAAGAGGTAGAGAGTTTGGATAAAGGAGAGCTCAGCCACTTCTACATATATTCACCCCCTTGTTTGGAAAGTGCATATCTATAAAGGTTTCAAGATAAACGGATTACGTGCATACAAATATCCAAGTCCCTGCATCTCCACTGTATTGGAATTTTGCAATAAAATACACAATTAAAAATTATATATAATTACAGTTTTTAAATTCCCCCTCTTTTAACAGGTGTCTGGATTAAGGAATAGCCTTTTGTCTTCATTTTTAATGTTATCTGTTGCCAAATCACTTTTTCCCTGTACTATCGATACTTGTAGTTTTATAATTTTGGACGCTTCAATTTGCGATATTCCCAGAATATGAAAAAAAGTAAAATCAAATGGTTTTCAAGAATCATCCACAGAAGCAAAGACAGAGGGAAACAATAACATAAAATTTGTATGTTCCTATACGATACTAAAAACACATTTATTTACATATTCCTACACAGGAAACAGTTCCTGGTTGACTCCGTAGTAGATTTCTTTTATTTTCCCAAACCAATTAAAAGAAAGACATGAAATGCAAAGGTTACTTGTTCTTTGGAGGCAGTAGACGTAGACAGCAGTGGATTTAGAGACTAGATAGGAGAACTCGTATCTTATTATTCATATTTATTTATTTTTTAAATCATTATTTCTATATCATATTATTATTATTAAATCCACCATTAGATCATTATGATACCAGAATATGCTTATTATACAACTACCACTATTATTTCTACTACACACTAATCATTACAGGTAATAAGATGATGACGTCCAATAAATAACGATAGAAAACATAATATATAATATAATAATATCGATAATAATACTCATAATACAACAACAACTCCATTATCAAACATCGATATTTCATAAATGACGATGCTAAATGACGACAGTACAGTGGAACCAGGAAGAAGAATGTATACAGCTACGTTTTTACTACTACCGTGCATAGGAAATTCAGACAATAGAGCAACAGAACATTAAATGGGTGCTAAAATATTTTGTGGACTTTTTTTTTTTTTTTTTTTTTTTAATGAAATGTTTATCCAAATTCTCTTTATTCTCACTTTATCATCATTATTGTTCAGAGATAATAGAATTCGGTAATTATTTATCATTATTACCCTAACAATTGCCATAATCATCAAATGAATGGAAAAACGTGCATTTTGGCGTCTCTCTCAAAAGGCTATATTTTCGCTAGATGTTGCCGCTTTTTCGGGACTTTTGGGATTTTTTTTCTTTTACCTTTTTTTTATACTATATTGGACACAATTCCTGTTATTATCATCATTCTTATCAGATTATCTACATTTTATCGTTATCATCATCATATATCAATCATTATCATCCATTATCATCATTATTTGCAATTATTATCATCATTATTGCAATAATATCATTATTATTGCATTAGTGCAGTTATAATATAATATTTTTACATCTATACTAATAACAACTACAATATCATAGTCATAGCAATAATAATACCACTCACGTTTTTATATTCATTATTTATTCATTATTTTATTAATATCGTTTATTACTGTATTATTTAACTGTTATAATAATTATTTTTTAACATTATCTACCAGTAAAGACTAATAATGATCATACTACATAATGATTTAATAACAATTATTTGAATAAACCTTTCGTATTATTTAATTATAACTTATTATTATTATTATTGTTATTATTAAAGTTATAAAATCTTTTTTTGCAATATACTACATTAAAGTAATATAATAATTAATAATAATAATAATAATATAATAATATAATAATATAATAATAATAATGCATAATAATAATGTCATAGTAAAATATTTAAGATCCTCAAATGTTATCCAAGTCTCTTTATTCTCACTTTATCATCATTTTGTCATAGTTAATAGATTCATGGTATTATTACATTATTACCGATAATAATTGCCCGAATCATCAAATGAAATGGAAAAAACGGTCTTTTGGAGTCTACTCTCAAAGGCTATATTTCGCTAGATTTTGCCCTTTTCGACTTTTGGGTTTTTTTTTCTTTTACCTTTTTTTTTTTATATATGGACCATTCCTGTTGTTAATCATCATTATTATCATGAATTATCACATTGTATCGTTAATCATCATCATCTATCATCATTATCTCGATTATCATCATATTAATCTATCCCCCATTATTGCAATTATTTCCATATTATGGCAATAATTATCATTATTATTACAATTATTGCAGTTATAATATATCTTTTTAACATCTATATAACAATACAACTACAATACTAATAGTAATAGCAATAAATAAAAACATAATAAGTTTTTATATCATTATTTATCTCATTATTTTAATTAAATCGTTATTACTGTATTTATTTACTGTTATATAATTATTTTTACCAATTATACTACCATACAAAGAATAATAATGATAATATACAATATTATATTATTACAATTTATAACAATTCGTATTATTATAATTTATACTTATTATTTTATTTTGTTATTATACCGTTATCATATATTTTTTATTGGCAAATAATACTAATATTAAGTAATACTTATAAATATAATAATAATAATAATATAAATAATTAATAAGGTAATAATAATATATATTAATAATATAATCTCATCAAATGTTTTACCAAATTCTCTTATTCTCACTTTTTATCATCATTATTGTCATGATTAATAGAATTCAGGTAATTATTTCATTATACCCTAAGCATTTGCAAATCATCAAATGAATGGAAAAACCGCATTTGAGTACTACTCTCAAAAGCTATATTTCGCTAGATTTTTGCCGCTTTTTCGACTTTTGGGATTTTTTTTTCTTACCTTTTTTATATAATGGACACCATTCTGTTTTATTATCATCATTAATTATCATGATTATTATCATTATTATCGTTATCATCTCTTTCCTCATTATCATCATCATTATCATCATTTTGCAATTATTATCATCATTATTGGCAATAATTATCATTATTTTTGCAATTATTGCAGTTTATATATTTTTTACATCTATACTATAACAACTACAATAATAATAGTAATACACGAATTAAAACCATAATACGTTTTTATAATCTTATTTATATCTTTTTTAATAATATCGGTTTATTACTGTAATTAATTACGGTTATATAATTATTTTTAACAATTATACTACGTAAATATAATAATGATAATAATAACATAATGATATTATACCATATTATAACAATTTTGTAGTATTATATTAGTACTTATTATTATTAGTATTGTTTATTCTTAACAGTTTTATAATTAATTTTTGGCATATACTATCTTAAAGTATAATAATAATAATAAATGAATAATAAGAATATATAATAAAGACTAATTCATAAATAATTATATAATAATGATTATCTACTTAATATTAATAATCATCAACTGTTATCTAATTCTCTTTTATTCTCAATTTTACATCATTAATTGTCATGATTATAGAATTCAGGTAATTATTATCATTATTACCCTAATATTGCCAAATCATCCATGAATGGAAACGTCCAATTTTGGCGTCGACTCTCAAAGGCTATTTTTCGCTAGTTTTGCCGCTTTTTCGACTTTTGGGTTTTTTTATCTTTTACCTTTTTTTTTATTATATATGGACACAATTCCTGTTATTATCATCATTTTCATGATTATCATCATGATTGATCGTTATCACCTCATTATCATCATTTCATCATCATTATCATCATTATTGCAATTATTATCATCATTATTGCATAATTATCATTATTCTTGCAATTATTGAGTTATAATATATATTTTTACATCTATACTAATAACACTACAATATAATAGTAATAGCACTATAATAACAATAAAAACGTTTTTATAATCATATTTTAGCATTATTTTATTAATATCGTTATTACTGTATTATTACTTTTATCATATTATTTTTACAATTATACTACAGTAAAAATAATAATATGAACTAATAATAACAATAATGATATTAATAACAATATTAACAATTCGTATTATTATCATTATACTTCTTAATTCTTATTATTGTTATTATTAGTTATAATATATTTTTTTTGGCAATAATACTAATATTAAAGTAATATAATAATATAATAATAATAATATAATCATTTAATTATAATAATAATAAATAATAATATAATCTGATAATATCAATGATATAGTAATAATTTAATAATCTCAATGTTATGCCAAATCCTCTTATTCTCACTTTATCATCATTATTTCATGATTTAGAATTTCGGTAATTATATCATATTACCCTAATAAATTGCCAGAATCATCAAATGAATGAAAACGTCATTTTGGAGTCTACTCTCACAAGGCTTAGTTCGCTGATTTTGCCTGCTTTTTCGACTTTTAGGATTTTTTTTCTTTTAAACCTTTTTTTTTATATATGGACCAAATTTTGTTTTTACCATTATTTCATGTTATCACATTAAAAATCGTTATCTCATCATTTATCATTTTAAAATCATCACATTATTTTATTGCAATTTTTTCATCATTATTGCAATATTATATTATTATTGCAATTATTGCGTTTTAAAAATATTTTTACTCAACTAATAACAAACTACAATAAAATAGTAAAAGCAAAAAATAAAAATAAAAACGTTTTTATAATCATTTTTTATCATTATTTTTTAATTTAATATCGTTATTACTGTAAATTTTTTACTGTTATAAAAATTTTTTTTTCCAAATTTTACTACCGTAAAAATAATAATTGAAAAATAAAAATAATGATATTAAAAAACAAATTTTACAATTCGTTTATTATATTTTATTATTATTATTTTTATTTTTTTATTATTACGTTATAAAATTTTTTTGGGAATAATACTATAATTAAAGTAATATAATAATAAAAATAAAAATAATAATAATAATAATAATAATAAAAATAAAAATAATATAATAATAATAATTAATAAAAAATATAAAATAATAAAATTTTAATATCATAAAAAGTTACCCCTTTTCTTTATTCCACTTTTATCACTTTTTGTCATGATTAATAAATTCAAATTTTTTTTTTATTATTTTTCCCTAATAATTGCCAGAATCTCAAATAAAAGGAAAAAAAAAGTTTTTGGAGTCACTCTCAAAGGTTTTATTTCGCTAGATTTTGCCGCTTTCACTTTTTTGGGGGTTTTTTTTCTTTACCTTTTTTATTTATATGGACACAATTCCCGTTATTTTAAAATTATTTTCATGATTATATCCTTATTTAATCTTTTCATCTATATCATCATTTTCATCAAAATTTCAATTATTATCATCATTATTGCAAAAATTATCATTATTATTGCAAATTTTTTGCAGTTATAATATATTTTTTACATCTTACTATCAAAATACAAAAAAATGTAATAACAATAATAATAACAAAATAACGTTTTTAATCTTATTTATATCATTTTTTTAAATTTAAAATCGTTTACTTAATTTTTACTGTTTTTAAAAATTATTTTTCCAATTTACTACCAGTAAAAAAAATAATAAAATTTAAATAAAAATAAAATTTAAAACAATATTATAACCCAAAATTTGTATTTTTATAATTTCTTATTATTTATTATTTTTATTTTTAAGTTTTTAATTATTTTTTGGAAAAATACTAATAATTAAAGATATAAAAAATTTAAAAAATAATATAATAATATAATAAAATAATATAAAAAAATAATAAAATAATAAGATAAAAATTTAAAATAATATAATAATTTAAAATCATCAAAAAGTTTCCAAATTCTCTTTTTTCTCCTTTTATCATAAAAAAACGTCATTTTGGAGTCTACTCTCAAAAGGCTATATTTCGCTAGATTTTGCCGCTTTTTCGACTTTTGGGATTTTTTTTTCTTTTACCTTTTTATTATATATGGACACAATTCCTGTTATTATCATCATTATTATCATGATTTTCATCATTATTATCGTTATCATCATCATTATCATCATTATCATCATTATCATCATCATCATCATCATTATTGCAATTATTATCATCATTAATGCAATAATTATCATTATTATTGCAATTATTGCTGTTATAATACATATTTTTACATCTATACTAATAAGAACTACAATAATAATAGTAATAACAATAATAATAACAATAATAACATTTTTATAATCATTATTTCTATTATTATTTTAATTAATATCGTTATTACTGTAATTATTACTGTTATAATAATTATTTTTACAATTATACTACCAGTAAAAATAATAATAATGATAATAATAACAATAATGATATTAATAACAATATTATAACAATTCGTATTATTATAATTATACTTATTATTATTATTATTGTTATTATTACAGTTATAATATATTTTTTGGCAATAATACTAATAAGTAAAGTAATAATAATAATAATAATAATAATAATAATAATAATAATAATAATAATAATAATAATAATAATGATAATAATGATAATAATAATGATAATAGTAATAATATTAATAATCATCAAATGTTATCCAAATTTATCATCATTATTGTCATGATTAATAGAATTCAGGTAATTATTATCATTATTACCCTAATAATTGCCAGAATCATCAAATGAATGGAAAAAACGTCATTTTGGAGACTACTCTGAAAAGGCTATATTTCGCTACATTTTGCCGCTTTTTCGAACTTTTGGGATTTTTTTTCTTTTACCTTTTTTTTTATTATATATGGACACAATTCCTGTTATTATCATCATTATTATCATGATTATCATCATTATTATCGTTATCATCATCATTATCATCATTATCATCATCATTATCATCATTATTGCAATTATTATCATCATTATTGCAATAATTATCATTATCATTGCAATTATTGCAGTTATAATATATATTTTTACATCGATACTAATAACAACTACAATAATAATAGTAATAACAATAATAATAACAATAATAACGTTTTTATAATCATTATTTATATCATTATTTTAATTAATATCGTTTTTACGTAATTTTTATGTTTAATAATTTTTTTAAAAT